>NW_027330885.1:0-32337 GCF_022965805.1 Primulina eburnea
GTTTGTCGAGTATTACAGATATCGAATTGCGCATCGAAGACATTGTCGATTTGTACTGAAAAGTAAAACAGATAAATGTTAATGACTATTTTAAAATATTTAATAAGATATAAAGTTTGGACTTTTACTTATAAATATCGCTCCCACTGTTTTGACATTTTCACTACCCTCTAGTGAAAACGGGAAACACTTTCCTCAAGGTACGTAAGGTCCAATTAGCGAATTGTGATCCCGAATAATATCGGCCATCACAATTCCTAAAAGGTAGTTTCCAATTGCATCGCCATGCAACCCTCTACGTATACTTTTGTCTCACGTTTGATTAGGACCCAATAATATGACGTCGTTCATCTTTACGTGTCAAGCCTAACCCATCGATATTGAACCTTAATGGACGGTCGCCATGAGTTCCCTCAATAATATGAGCCGAAATCATGGGAGTTCCACGTAGTTCACATCACCATGTCAATGGATGTCACAGCTTTCCGGCACCCAGGGCCCCCTCAATAATATGAGCCGAGCCCCGAGTACGGGTAGCGTTCATCATGCATCCATTGTCGATGGAAGACAAGGAAATTATAAACAAATTTATAATTCCCCTTTTCGGACTTGATATTAATTTTGAATCTTATTCAAAATGAGGGTTTTTAATTTTGAAAGGTCTCATCATTAATTTTATTTTAAAAGCTCGCCATGTTTGATCGTATGTTTGCCGGATTCATGCAACTTTGTTATTATAATAATAATAACGCACATACTCATTATTTATAACATATCATGCATAATTATAAATAGAAAACAGTACAAGGATGATCAATGCCCCAAAACTAATGGCCCGTGTGAGCCAAACACGGGCCTAGGTCCAATCCTAGGGTAAATGCAGGGATGCAATGCAACTAATTATTACATTAGCATCCAATATTACATGTCTTCGATCTTCATAATCACCAAGGCCACCATCTTCCAATCTTGATCTTCCACTATTCTAATATTTACAATTAAATATCCATGGCACATAGGGATACATCTCATGGGGTGGGAACGGGCCATAAACCAAGCCCACTTTAAATTGATAATTATTACAATCATACAACACAAATATCCTAGCATACACCTAGCAAATTGGGCTTGGGCTTTTGATCATCCTTCATGCATAATATCACATATCATACACCATCAATTAATTATCACTATAATTAATTGATCCAATATTATATATCTTGATCCAATCACTAACCGCCACAATTATAAATTAAATTAACAAAGTATACAAACACCTTTGTCTACTTTCAAATTAATTTATTTATAATCGAATTTCTTGTAAATCACAATTTACTATAAATAATTAAAGTCCACTTCAATTATTTATTTTATGAGAAAATATGTGCAACAATTGTAAATTTAAACTTAAGGGCCCAAAAACCATTTTTCACCAAAAATATTTGGCCCATTTAAATTTCACAAATTATGTTGGCCATCCAATGGCCCAACATCTCAAGGCCCATGACACACTAAGACCAAAACACTTTTGGAAACCCTAGCCGTCATCGCCGTCGCCGCCGCCGGATTCCGGCAACAAAAAATTTTTTTTTTTTTATTTAAAACGAATTTTCGGGCAGCCCGGGCTGCCCCTGCTGCCCGAAATTTCGGGCAGCCCGAGCCGGGCAGCAACACTGCCCGAAAAATATTTTTTTTTTGTTTTTCAAAATTTCGGCCTTGTGTTATTTTGCACAAAAATTCTCAAGCGGTTAGAAATCGATCTCAACATAATATACAAATATTACACAAAAACCGTAACCTTAGCTCGGATACCACTTGAAAGCGGACCGGTTACGGTGGCCGGAAACGCAACGGAAGTCAAAAATTTTTAAGCAAAATTTCGGCCCCCCTATTTGTGCAATATTTACAAAAAACACAAAACATACATAGGGTTTAGAAATTTACCTATCAACTCAAGGTTGATGATGGCACCAACTTAGTTACACAACTAGCTCTTGAATGGAGAAATCTACAAGCTCTCCTCCCCTTCAAAATTAGGCCCACCACTTAGCAAGGTAAACCCCTCTTTTGCACTAGAAAACAAGAGGATTTTTCAAGAGAAGATTTTTTCTCCAAGAAAATGAAGAACAAAAATGAAGAAAATTGAGAGAAATCAAATTTCGGCCAAGTGAGTGGTGGATGAGAGTGAAGTCTAGTTGGGTGTGGGAAAAGTTGAAAAGTTGCATGCCTTTGAATTTTTTAATAAAAAGTAATCAAACTCTTCACCTCCCAAGCATGCAAACCCTAGCATGTCTCACATATATTATATGGTTTTTAACACATTAAAAACCAGACTAAATTTTAATTATCTCAAACACATTTGAGATTAATTAAATACCTTGAATTTATTCAAGTCCCACTAGTTAAATAATTATTTAATTGAGCTCTACAAGACTCAATATTATTTAATTAATTCAACACTTGAATTAATTTAATTATTTAGACTCTACTAGGTCCACTAGTGTTTAATTAATTCAACACTTGAATTAATTTAATTTAGTCCCAATAATGTTTATGAAAATCACAATTTTCAACTACATTATTTACTTGGCCAAATTTTAATCTTAGGAACACTTCCATAAATTAAAATTTATATTTCTCTCATAGAAGTCATACTTCTATTTTTCTTTACGCTTATAAACACATTTATAAGCCGTTCAACACATTGAACTATTTTACTTCTCATCGGGATTTACAAAGCAAGTACTTGTGTGGCCCTCAATGGTTCATTGATACAACTAGCCGTGGGTTCACATCTCTATGTGATTCGGACTAAACATGTCCTTATTCGAGCATACCCCAATTGCTCCATTCTTACTTATCAACTCCTTGATAGTAAGAACGTCAGAACTCAAGTCTGATAGTACCCAACCAATCACGTTAAACGCCTAGCAGCATCGCTTACGTGATTCCCTAGGTATCACATGATAGTGCCTGCAAGAACCATTCAATTATGGTTAGCGTACAGTACGGTCCCTTCAACTCATATATCCCGACCGATTCGACAACTATTGGTTTATCGAGAGTTGTCAATGAATCGATACTATGTGTCATGTTGTGGTTGCATCGATGGTGTAATCTATGAAACCCCTTTCATAATTACCACCATACTCTGATCAGAGATTTCAACCCACACATACATGAAAAACACATAGGATATCCATACCCGTAGGTAAGCGGTGAATCCCCGCTACAATGCATCGACTCCTATATGTTTCGCCGTAACACCCAACCTTGCCACCTGATGACCCCATAAGAGTCGGTAAACAAGTCAAAGTGAAACGCTAGCACATAGAGTCTCAATGTTGTCCCGGGTCATAAGGACTAATGGTGTACAACCATAAACTAGGACTTTTCCACTCGATAAGTGAGAACCACTTGGAAAGTCCTTTATAGAGGGTTGTTCAGTGCACTCTACCAGGAGCACCTATCTGCATGCTCGGACATCACAATGTCCCCTACCAATGAAACATGGTACTCACATCGCAGATACTAGTCTCTAACTCGAGCGGCCTTTATCCTTCTTAGTGGCGGCTGAATCGACTAGGAACGGTTTAGAATATACAGTATTCCAAATATGAGTTTCATGATACTCATCATATGAGCATCTCATATTCTTTCTACTATTTGTATATTCAAGGACTTTATCTATGCAACTAGCATGGGTATAAAGATAAAGATGCGCCAAATTAATAAATTCAAATATTATTAAAATAAAGATCGTTTATACAAAGAGTTTCATTGTGAACAGTCGGCCAACACTTGGCTCGACGTGCACCTACTCTAACAGTTAGACATTGCATTCTACAGTTTGAGGGGCATGAGATTGACCTAGATTGTATAGTGTTGGGTCTAGCTGATTTTGATTGTATAGTCGGTATTGACATGCTAACTAAGTACAGAGCCACGTAGACTTTTTCAAAGATTGTCAGATTCAGACCCGAGATGACAGACGAGTGGAAATTCTTGGTAAGGGTTCCAGATCTCGGATTCCCTTGATTTCGGCTCTTACTATGAACAGATTGTTACAAAATGGAGCAGATGGTTTCTGTTTCTTATTTATGCTGTAGATATGCAGAAATCGAGCCCGGCATTGGCGGATCTGTCAGTAGTACGGGAATTTGCAGATATTTTTCCAGATGAGATCCCAGGATTACCTCCGGTGCGAGAGGTAGATTTTAGTATTGATCTGGTACCAGGTACCGTCCCTATTTCAAGAGCTCCGTATAGGATGGCACCCATCGAACTAAAAGAATTGAAAGCACAGTTAGAAGATCTTCTGGCCAAGGGATATATCAGACCTAGTGTATCTCCTTGGGGCGCTCCGGTGCTGTTTGTGCGAAAGAAAGACGGTTCGATGCGATTGTGTATAGACTACCGGCAACTGAATAAGGCAACAATCAAGAATAAATATCCATTGCCTAGGATCGATGATCTATTTGATCAAGTGCAGGGATCATCTGTTTATTCTAAGATTGATTTGCGATTGGGATATCATCAGCTCAAGTTCGAGATGTAGACATACCGAAGACAGCATTTCGAACCAGGTATGGACATTACGAATTCATTGTCATGCCTTTTGGGTTGACAAATGCTCCAGCGGTATTTATGGGCTTGATGAATCAATTTTTCAGAGGTATTTGGATGATTTTGTGATCGTGTTTATTGATGATATTTTGTGTATTCGAAGAACAGAAATGAGCATGCAGAGCATCTCAGAATTGTCTTGCAGACGTTGAGAAACGAGCAACTGTATGCGAAATTGTCAAAGTGTGAGTTTTGGTTGAATCGAGTTGTATTCTTGGGGCATATCATTTCTGGAGATGGTATTTCTGTTGATCCGAGTAAATGGAAGCTGTGATAAATTGGCCAAGACCGACTTCGGTACCAGAAATACGCAGTTTCATGGGTCTGGCAGGATACTACCGAAGATTTATTCAAGATTTCTCCATTATTGCAAAGCCAATCACACAATTGACACAGAAGAATATGCCATTCGTTTGGTCAGAGGAGTGCGAGTCTAGCTTCCTAGAACTGAAAAGGCTGACTAGTGCTCCAGTGTTGACGATACCTTCAGGTACAGGTGATTTCGTTGTATATTGTGATGCCTCTCATAGAGGGTTGGGATGTATTCTTATGCAACGGGGTCATGTGATCGCATACGCCTCGAGACAATTGAAGCCACATGAAGTTCGATACCCCATTCATGATCTAGAATTGGCGGCTATCGTTTTTGCATTGAAGATTTGGCGTCACTATCTCTACGGCGAGAAATTTGAGATTTTCTCCGATCACAAGAGCCTGAAGTACCTATTTTCTCAGTCAGAATTGAATATGAGGCAACGTAGATGGCTTGATTTACTGAAATACTTTGATTGCGAAATCAAATATTATCCAGGGAAGTCAAATGCAGCAGCAGATGCCTTAAGTCGAAAGGTATGTGCCTTGTCCTTATCGACGATAGTGTTAATAATTTGGTTGAGAAATGCTGCTTGTCTGGGTTAGAATTTGATACAGATAGTAAGCCACTCCGACTTGCTACGATCCAAGTTGAACCTGATTTGATTATGAGGATCAAAGAAGCACAGAGAAGAGATCAGAACGTGCAAAGATCGATTCAAATGGTCAGATCAGGGCATATGTCAGA
Source organism: Primulina eburnea (assembly GCF_022965805.1). Lineage (NCBI taxonomy): Eukaryota > Viridiplantae > Streptophyta > Magnoliopsida > Lamiales > Gesneriaceae > Primulina > Primulina eburnea. The sequence continues at coordinate 5,687 of NW_027330885.1, forward strand.
ATATCAGGTACATGATCATGTGCTGTACGTGAATAACCGTCTTGTTGTGCCAGATGTTACAGAGTTGAGACAGCAGATTCTGTCAGAGGCACATGGTAGTCGGTTCAGCATTCATCCTGGTGGCAGGAAGATGTATAATGACTTGAAGACACAATTCTGGTGGAAACAAATGAAATCAGATATTGCAGAATTTGTGTCTAAGTGTTTGAACTGCCAACAGGTAAAAGCTGAAAGAAAGAAGCCGGGAGGTTTACTTCAGAGTTTATCTATTCCAGAATGGAAATGGGACCACATTTCCATGGATTTCGTGACGAAGTTACCTCGATCATCCAGAGGTTGCGATGCGATTTGGGTCATTATTGACAGATTGACCAAATCTGCTTGTTTCATTCCGTACAGAATGACGTATAGACAAGATCAGATGGCGGAAATATATATTCGAGAGGTAGTCAGATTGCATGGAGTGCCGAATCTATCGTATCAGATCGTGATCCACGATTCACTTCTCACTTTTGGCACAGCTTACAGCAGGCTTTGGGTACGACATTACACCTGAGTACTGCTTATCACCCTCAGACAGACGGACAGTCAGAACGGACTATCCAGACACTAGAGGATATGTTGAGAGCCGTTGTGCTAGATTTTGGCATTAGTTGGCAAGATTCCCTACCTCTTTGCGAATTTTCTTACAATAATAGCTATCAGACGAGTATCGAGATGGCACCGTTTGAAGCTTTGTATGGCAAGAAGTGCAGATCTCCGCTATATTGGGATGATATCTCAGAAGTACCAGAACTGGGGCCAGACATGATTCGTGACATGACTGAGAAGGTGAAAGTTATTCAGAAAAGAATGAAGACAGCACAGGATAGACAAGCAAAGTACGCCAATATCCGCGTAGACCGTTAGTATTTGAGGCAGGAGATAGAGTATTCTTAAAGATTTCTCCTTCCAAAGGCGTTGTAAGATTTGGCAAACGCGGGAAACTATCTCCTCGATACATTGGGCCTTACGAAATTCTTGAGAAGATTGGCGATCGAGCTTACAGACTTGCTCTTCCTCCTCTCTCTCGGAATACATGACGTGTTTCACGTATCAATGTTGCGAAGATATATGCCAGATGTTTCTCATGTCATTCAACCTGACGAAGCTGAACTTGATCAGACTCTGAGCTATGTGGAACAACCGATACAGATTCTTGATCGGAAAGACAAGCAACTCAGAACGAAGACTATTCCACTTGTGAAAGTTCAGTGGAGTCGTCATGGCATCGAGGAAGCGACTTGGGAAACAGAGGCAGACATGAGGCAGAAACACCCCGAGTTATTTATATGATGTAAGTATTTATTAGTTTTAGATTGTAATACTGTTTTAAATACTCTAATTGATTTATTCAAGTTCGAGGACGAACTTATGTCTTAGAGGGGGAGAAATGTAATGCCCAGAGCACTGAGTGATCATTCTGAATTGGTAGATATTATGAATAATGTGCATAGAGATAAGAAATAAGAGATGAAGAAGTTTGGCTTGAAATGTAGAATTATGCAAGTTTAATTCGAAGCCACACCGCATCGGCTGTAAGACAGCACCGCACCCGCGGTGTAAAGAGAGAAAATAAGATTTGGTGCGAAGCAAGACCGCACCCGCGGTCTTAACCATACCGCACCCGCGGTATAATTCCAGTAGGGTCACCGCACCCGCGGTAGTAACAGGAGCGCACCCGCGGTCGATAGTTTTTGAAAATTACTAGCCCTGCCGAGACATGAGCGCACCCGCGCTCATGTTAGCACCGCACCCGCGGTGATGCATGCGAGGAATCCACTCTCCTTCTCCTGTTGACATATGGCATGGTATATATAGAATTGTGCTGATTCATTCATTCTTCATTTCCAGCCAGAGAACCGAGACTTCCTCTCCAAGCATCTTCAAGTTCTTCACTTTGATTCTTAAGTTGTGTATGATTTAGCCATCCAAACTTTGAGCTAAGTAGAAATTCTTGCTCCTTGCATCGACGGCTACAAAGTGATGTAAGTTTCATTTAATTTCAGCATGGTTCGGATTTTAGATGTTGGGGAAATTGGAATATGATAGTTATATTGTGTTCTTGCCGTATTGAACATGATATATTCATAAACGGATCAAAGAATGGATGTCAAATGTAATTGTGGTTATTTTCAGCAGATATGTGATGAGATTATGCAGCTTGTACGATCTTGACATAGATATTGTAATGTTGGTGATTTGAGGATATAGTCTTGTATTGAGTTTAAGATTTCGATTGACCGGTATTACGAATATATGTCGTTATGCTGTCAAATTATATCGAGATCACATAGTGACTTGGATATGTGTTGATTAGATGAGAGATTGATAGATTGTATATCCACATTTCCATTTCAGATTCGTCTTTACGACCGTGACAGCGACTGTGCAAAGAAAGGTATAGTACATGTTTTGTTTGGGGAATCACGACTCAAAGGAGATCACATTTGAGTTCCCAACCAAAATCACATACTTGTTTTATTATCTATACCTTGATATGATTATGATTGTTTATAGATTTGTTTCTAGAATTTGTATGCAAATCTTGCTATGCTTTTTACAGATCATGTTGCATTGCATTAAGATGATCATGCTTGGTTACAGATTTTGTATTCATGCATGAAGATAGGAAAGTCTGAGAGATCATCCAGACTTCTAGACGTTCGGTGATATCACAGCTTAGGTGAAGATCACCGCCCCTATTGTAGACGCGGATACAGATCAGGCCGAAGTCTAGGAATAAGACGTACCGTCACCCCGATTGGGAGGGTAGGTGATAGATCGTCTTATTCACAACCGGGATCCCTAGAGTTCTAGTCGAGTCGAGTCTTGTAGTGACCCGTTCCAGAATCACCTACTAGTCAAGAACTAAGCATGCAATTAACCTAATTAACATAATCAGAGATAACAGCGGAAAAAGTCAACAACAATACCGATAAACTAAACCAACCAGCTACTCAACGTCCTCCTCCTGCTCCTCCTGAGCTGTCCAACCTGAGGCCTGCCCCGTGGGAATGGGGTGTCCAAGAATAAACAAAACCGAGGACGTGAGCGATAAGAACGCCCAGTACAAAAGTATGAGTATACAGACCTATATGAAATGCACATGCTATGATCATGATACCGGGGTAGTCAAGAAACAGGAGTCACAAAGGAAAGGATCTCAACTGTAGTGACCCGTTCCAGAATCACCTACTAATCAAGAACTAAGCATGCAATTAACCTAATTAACAATAATCAGAGATAACAGCGGAAAAAGTCAACAACAATACCGATAAACTAAACCAACCAGCTACTCAACGTCCTCCTCCTGCTCCTCCTGAGCTGTCCAACCTGAGGCCTGCCCCGTGGAATGGGGTGTCCAAGAATAAACAAAACCGAGGACGTGAGCGATAAGAACGCCCAGTACAAGTATGAGTATACAGACCTATATGAAATGCACATGCTATGATCATGATACCGGGGTAGTCAAGAAACAGGAGTCACAAAGGAAAGGATCTCAACAATGCTCAGTCTAGAGGCGCCAAGTGGATAGTGCCGCGCGGTCCAACCTCTGGGTCACTGCATCCACTACAAGACAGACGTGGACCTAAAATGTCCCGGACCACCGAAGCCCTCCCGACCCGTCGGCCACTGTGTTACTCTCGGTGTCCATGCGTCCACAAGACAGGGCTGAGCGGCCCCAAGATATAGCTTATCTCGAAAGAGATACAGCTCAACAGTAAAGGCTATCTCAAAGGAGAATACGGCTCAACATGAAATGCAACGTGCAGTAATAAACGTGACATAATAGCATGCATCATATGACATATATCAATGCACCACATAATCATGCAACACATATAAGAATGTATACTCAACCAGGATATCTCGGATAGTACTTTCGTACCTCTATCACAGCAATCCTAACCTTACGCAACACCGCTAATCAGGTCTAGAACAAGCCTACGCATCAAAAGCATACCCAATCAATACTACCATGCTCGGCTAGCAAAACCAGTACTCCCTAGTACTACCAAAGGTTTAGGGTTTACCTTCGTCCGTCGACAGCCCTTTGATGTCGATTGCCTCGAAACTCCGGCGCTGCTATGCCAATCCCGGCAGCTCTTGGCTATCGCTCGAACAACACTAGCCCTAGAATCCTTCCAAAACTCTCAAAGAGAGACTTAACTCAAGGAATGGCAAGTCACAAATGAGAAATCCGAGCACTATTTATAGGCCATGTTCGGATCGTCCGAACCCTCTTCGGAACGTCCGAACTCTTACGTGTCCATTGGCTCTTGACAGCTCATGATCGGATCCTCCGATCATACACTTCGGACCGTCCGAACATGCACGTGTCCAGCTGCTCTTGACACCTCATGATCGGATCCACCGAACTCACTTCGGACCTTCCGAACTCCTACGTGTCGATCAACTCTTGACAACTAATGATCGGATCCACCGAACTCACTTCGGACCTTCCGAACTCTTCGGTGCTTCTGAACCATCTTCGGTCCGTCCGATCATGACTCGGTCAAAATTACACATTAACCTTCTTAATCACCATTAATCCGTTAATTACCCAATTTGGAATTCGGGCTACTACATTCTCCCCCCCTTAAAACGATTTCGTCCTCGAATCAAGGCAAGAGAATGAACAAAACGAAAATAACAACATCATTACCCTCAAAATCTAAAGGACAACCATCACTAGACGCTTGGCTAAAACCGAATGACCCATCGGAGTAGAAACGGAAAGAATGACATCTAGAGAAACATGCGGTAACTTATGACGCTTAACAAATCGTCCTGGTCACCCCAACGACCTACACTTCCCTGACTACTCTCATCACCAAAGTGGTCAGCCCTTGCTACACAAAGAATGGGGAACTAGTAAATTGGTCAACGGAAATCCCAAAAACAGAATCTATATCCCAAATCGTATGCATGCTCTGATACCATAAATGTAGTGACCCGTTCCAGAATCACCTACTAATCAAGAACTAAGCATGCAATTAACCTAATTAACAATAATCAGAGATAACAGCGGAAAAGTCAACAACAATACCGATAACTAAACCAACCAGCTACTCAACGTCCTCCTCCTGCTCCTCCTGAGCTGTCCAACTGAGGCCTGCCCCGTGGAATGGGGTGTCCAAGAATAAACAAAACCGAGGACGTGAGCGATAAGAACGCCCAGTACAAAAGTATGAGTATACAGACCTATATGAAATGCACATGCTATGATCATGATACCGGGGTAGTCAAGAACAGGAGTCACAAAGGAAAGGATCTCAACAATGCTCAGTCTAGAGGCGCCAAGTGGATAGTGCCGGCGGTCCAACCTCTGGTCACTGCATCCACTACAGACAGACGTGGACCTAAAATGTCCCGGACCACCGAAGCCCTCCCGACCCGTCGGCCACTGTGTACTCTCGGTGTCCATGCGTCCACAATACAGGGCTGAGCGGCCCCAAGATATAGCTTATCTCGAAAGAGATACAGCTCAACAGTAAAGGCTATCTCAAGGAGATACGGCTCAACATGAAATGCAACGTGCAGTAATAAACGTGACATAATAGCATGCATCATATGACATATATCAATGCACCACATAATCATGCAACACATATAAGAATGTATACTCAACCAGGATATCTCGGATAGTACTTTCGTACCTCTATCACAGCAATCCTAACCTTACGCAAACACCGCTAATCAGGTCTAGAACAAGCCTACGCATCAAAAGCATACCCAATCAATACTACCATGCTCGGCTAGCAAAACCAGTACTCTAGTACTACCAAAGGTTTAGGGTTTACCTTCGTCCGTCGACAGCCCTTTGATGTCGATTGCCTCGAAACTCCGGCGCTGCTATGCTACCAATCCCGGCAGCTCTTGCTATCGCTCGAACAACAACTAGCCCTAGAATCCTTCCAAAACTCTCAAAGAGGAGACTTAACTCAAGGAATGGCAAGTCACAAATGAGAAATCCGAGCACATTTATAGGCCATTCGGATCGTCCGAACCCTCTTCGGAACGTCCGAACTCTTACGTGTCCATTGGCTCTTGACAGCTCATGATCGGATCCTCCGATCATACACTTCGGACCGTCCGAACATGCACGTGTCCAGCTGCTCTTGACACCTCATGATCGGATCCACCGAACTCACTTCGGACCTTCCGAACTCCTACGTGTCGATCAACTCTTGACAACTAATGATCGGATCCACCGAACTCACTTCGGACCTTCCGAACTCTTCGGTGCTTCTGAACCATCTTCGGTCCGTCCGATCATGACTCGGTCAAAATTACACATTAAACCTTCTTAATCACCATTAATCCGTTAATTACCCAATTTGGACTTCGGGCTACTACATCAACAATGCTCAGTCTAGAGGCGCCAAGTGGATAGTGCCGCGCGGTCCAACCTCTGGGTCACTGCATCCACTACAAGACAGACGTGGACCTAAAATGTCCCGGACCACCGAAGCCCTCCCGACCCGTCGGCCACGGTGTACTCTCGGTGTCCATGCGTCCACAGACAGGGCTGAGCGGCCCCAAGATATAGCTTATCTCGAAGGAGATACAGCTCAACAGTAAAGGCTATCTCGAAGAAGATACGGCTCAACATGAAATGCAACGTGCAGTAATAACGTGACATAATAGCATGCATCATATGACATATATCAATGCACCACATAATCATGCAACACATATATGAATGTATACTCAACCAGGATATCTCGGATAGTACTTTCGTACCTCTATCACAGCAATCCTAATCCACTGGAACAACCAGACAACAGGTCTAATCCAAGCCTATTCATCAAGAGCATACCCAATGAACAATACTACCATGCTCGGCTAGCAAAACCAGTACTACTCCCTAGTACTACCAAAGGTTTAGGGTTTACCTTCGTCCGTCGCTAGCCCGCTGATGCCGCGCTATCTCCAACTAGAGCACAGCTCTGCTACAAGACCAGCAGCTCCCGCTAGTGCCCAAATCTCGAACAAGACTAGAACCTGTCAGAAACGACTGAATGCTACGGAATTCTCTGAATTGGCGAGTCAAAATGAGAAATCCGACCACTATTTATAGGCCATGTTCGGATCGTCCGAACCCTCTTCGGAACGTCCGAACTCTTACGTGTCCATTGGCTCTTGACAGCTCATGATCGGATCCTCCGATCATACACTTCGGACCGTCCGAACAGGCACGTGTCCAGCTTCTCTTGACACCTCATGTTCGGATCCACCGAACTCACTTCGGACCGTCCGAACTCCCACGTGTCGATCAACTCTTGACACCTAATGATCGGATCCACCGAACTCACTTCGGACCTTCCGAACTCTTCGGTGCTTCCGAACCATCTTCGGTCCGTCCGATCATGACTCGGTCAAAATTACACATTAAACCTTCTTAATCACCATTAATCCGTTAATTACCCAATTTGGAATTCGGGCTACTACATTCTCCCCCCCTTAAAAGATTTCGTCCTCGAAATCAAGGCAAGAGAATGAACAAAAAAACGAAATAACAACATCATTACCCTCCAATCTAAGGGACAACCCATCACTAGACGCTTGGCTAAAACCGAATGACCCATCGGAGTAGAAACGGAAAGAATGACATCTAGAGAAACATGCGGTAACTATGACGCTTAACAAATCGTCCTGGTCACCCCAACGACCTACACTTCCCTGACTACTCTCATCACCAAAGTCGTCAGCCATTGCTACAACATAGAATGGGGAAACTAGTAAATTGGTCAACGGAAATCCTAAAACAGAAATCTATATCCCAAAAATCCACGCATGCTCTGATACCATAATGTAGTGACCCGTTCCAGAATCACCTACTAGTCAAGAACTAAGCATGCAATTAACCTAATTAACAATAATCAGAGATAACAGCGGAAAAAGTCAACAACAATACCGATAAACTAAACCAACCAGCTACTCAACGTCCTCCTCCTGCTCCTCCTGAGCTGTCCAACCTGAGGCTGCCCCGTGGAATGGGGTGTCCAAGAATAAACAAAACCGAGGACGTGAGCGATAAAGACGCCCAGTACAAAAGTATGAGTATACAGACCTATATGAAATGCACATGCTATGATCATGATACCGGGGTAGTCAAGAAACAGGAGTCACAAAGGAAAGGATCTCAACAATGCTCAGTCTAGAGGCGCCAAGTGGATAGTGCCGCGCGGTCCAACCTCTGGGTCACTGCATCCACTACAAGACAGACGTGGACCTAAAATGTCCCGGACCACCGAAGCCCTCCCGACCCGTCGGCCACTGTGTACTCTCGGTGTCCATGCGTCCACAAGACAGGGCTGAGCGGCCCCAAGATATAGCTTATCTCGAAGGAGATACAGCTCAACAGTAAAGGCTATCTCGAAGAAGATACGGCTCAACATGAATGCAACGTGCAGTAATAACCGTGACATATAGCATGCATCATATGACATATATCAATGCACCACATAATCATGCAACACATATATGAATGTATACTCAACCAGGATATCTCGGATAGTACTTTCGTACCTCTATCACAGCAATCCTAATCCACTGGAACAACCAGACAACAGGTCTAATCCAAGCCTATTCATCAAGAGCATACCCAATGAACAAACTACTACCATGCGCGGCTAGCAAAACCAGTACCCTAGTACTACCAAAGGTTTAGGGTTTACCTTCGTCCGTCGCTAGCCCGCTGATGCCGCTAGCTCCCAACTAGAGCACAGCTCTGCTACAAGCAGCAGCTCCCCGCTAGTGCCCAAATCTCGGAACAAGACTAGAACCTGTCAGAAAACGACTGAAATGCTACGGAATTCTCTGAATGGCGAGTCAAATGAGGAAATCCGACCACTATTTATAGGCCATGTTCGGATCGTCCGAACCCTCTTCGGAACGTCCGAACTCTTACGTGTCCATTGGCTCTTGACAGCTCATGATCGGATCCTCCGATCATACACTTCGGACCGTCCGAACAGGCACGTGTCCAGCTTCTCTTGACACCTCATGTTCGGATCCACCGAACTCACTTCGGACCGTCCGAACTCCCACGTGTCGATCAACTCTTGACACCTAATGATCGGATCCACCGAACTCACTTCGGACCTTCCGAACTCTTCGGTGCTTCCGAACCATCTTCGGTCCGTCCGATCATGACTCGGTCAAAATTACACATTAAACCTTCTTAATCACCATTAATCCGTTAATTACCCATTTGGAATTCGGGCTACTACAAGTCTAGACATGATTAGATTCGCATTGCATGATTTTATATGAATGACATTCATTAGCATGTTTCATGTTTTAGATTGTTTTAATGCATGTATACATGTTTATACTGGGATTTGTTCTCACCGGTTTTCCGGCTGTTGTTATGTCTGTATGTGTGCATAACAACAGGTGGGGCAGGATCTGGTCGAGACAGAGATGATTGTGTTAGCGTGGAGATCACGGGCGCAGCAGTACTAGTGGTCTTTTTATTAGCTTTGAACTATCTTTTGTTTATAGATGGTAGTGAACACTAGTTGTATATAGAATAAGACATGTATCTTTTGTTGTATGTCGTAAAATAAATAAAGAACTTATTTGTTTAGTTACATTTGATTTAATGTAAAAGCGAAAAATTGACCCACATTTTAGAATAACGATCCATTTAATCCCAAGAAAAAAATTAGAGCCCGGGTCCCCACACACTATCAGTGATACCTAGGGGATCATGGGGCGATGCTACTAGACGCTCTTACCATGATCCGATTGGTGCAATCTGAAATGAGTTCTGACATTCTTGATCAAGGTGTTGATTAAAAGAATGGGGCTAACTAGGGTAAGCCCGAATAAAGGATTATGTCCTGAATCAGAAAGAGTTGTGAACCCACAGTTAGCTGTATCCCTGAACCATTGAGGGTCACACAAGCACTGGATCGTTTGTTCCCGTTGAGAGAATGAATTCAAGAAGTTGAATTTATATTATATAGTAAATTCAAATAGTTGAATTTATGATAAGTAATTTTTGAGATAATAAATTCAAAAGTTGAATTTATATTATATAGTAAATTCATGGAGTTGATTTATGATAATTAAATTTTGAGAGAATAAATTCAAGTAGTTGAATTTATAATATTTGAGAATTTAATTTATTAAACTCAAAAGTTGGGTTTATTAAATATTAAATTTTGGAAGTGATAAAATTCAAGTAGTTGAATTTATAATTTAAATAATAAATTCAAATGTTGAATTTATAATGGATTTAATTATTAAACTCAAAAGTTGACTTTATTAAATATTAAATTAAATATTATGGGAGAAATGTTTAATGGGCTTGTAGGAGTACAAGTCCAACATATTAAATTTTTAAAGTTCTTAATGGACTTTAATATAATTAATTAAACTAGTTTGACTAGTCCATTTAATTAACAAAGCCCATTAAATTTAATTAAGGAACCTAAATCCATAATTATGGAATTTAGGTCAAGGCACTTGTTTTTTTAGGATAATAATAATAATAAAAAAGGATAGCCTCCACCAACTTGATATGTGATTTTCGAGAATCACAATTTAAAATTCCTCCAAATATTTTGTTTACTTAATTAATTAGATTAATTAAGTAAATAATCATAAAAGAAATATTGAGATTTCTTTATTCTCAATGAAATAGATTCAGCCGAAACTTTCATATTTTCAGAACAAGAAAATTTCGGCTCTTTCAACTTTGTGCTCTCAGAAGATTTTAAACAAAAATTGTGTTCTCTCTCTACGAAAAGATCTTCTACAATTTCTTGTGCAATTTGGAAGAGGATCAAACGATCTAGTCGTGGACTTGATAGGAGGATTAAAGAAAGCAGATCTGAAGAAAGTTCGTAGAGATTCACGAAGAGTTATCTCTGCTAAACCCGTAATAGTTGGAGCCACGTGATTATTCACCAAAGGTATAACTTTTAAACATCTATGAATGTTTTTATCTAAAATCATACGAGCGCCCAAAAGCAAATCACATTTTGATTGTCAAAATAAAAAAAAATTTTAAAACTTCCGCTACGTTTGGATGTGTAGAAAACCAGATCCAACAGTGGTATCAGAGCCAAGGTTTTTCTGAATCGTATGATTTTAAATTATATTGAATAATTAATTTCTAACCACACAAAAAAATTCAAAAAATTGTAGCACCATAAAATTTATTTTTCAAAAAAAAATAAAATAAAATTTCGGATCTCCCGGAACTGTTCCGGGCACACCACGCACGCAGCGCGCCACCCTGCGCGTAGAGACGAGCAGCGTGCGCGCAGTGCGGCACAGTGTGCGATCTCCGCAGGCTGTGCACCGTAATGCGTGGCGCTGCGCGGCGCAGCGTGCGGAGCGTCCTCAAGCTGCGCGGCGCCGCGCGCACCTATGCGCGACTTGCGCGCACAGGGTGCCGCCACTGCCCGAAACGCTCGGTGTAACGAACCGTACTCTTGCTACTCAAAATTTGCGGAAAAATTTAAAATTTTCTTGAATACGAAAATAAAATCAATACGGTCGTCACTACATCATCCATTCACCAATAAAAATCTTGTTAAAAGAAAATCTTGCTCGAACCATCTCGCATCAAAACATAAAGTAAGAGTATTAATATTTTCATGCTTAAAATCTTAAAATAACGTGGGCGGTCCTCGGGTCTAGCCTTCTACTCAGTCCAAGCCTGCTCCATGGTCGCCACCTCTCGTCTCAACATAATAATCCTCACCTGCTTCGATCAAGTCTAGTGAGTCTAAAGACTCAACACGTATAAACTGGAATAGCAAGTAATACATAATAAAACCACATGCAATTTTAATAGGACATACACTTGAAACTTGAACTTGCAAAATGAACTTGAGCATATGTACATACATAATTAGACGTGCCATCAAAATAAACTTTCTTAAACAAGCTTGCATACTTGAACTTACTTGAACATACATAACTTCATCATTTTTCGTAGAGGATGTTTCAAAGCTAGTGACCCATACATAATAAATGCCTGATCAGAAAAACCACAGTACTGGGCTGACAGGGACGTATCCACTGCCACATACATGAGATCCCCGTTCATAATTTAACGGCTGGTTGGTCCCCGTTCATAATTTAACGCTTTCCGACCACGATCTAACCCGTTCATAATTTAACGGGGTGGAGAGGTCTCGGCCACCTTCACCGACTTCCGAACTCATTCATAATTTGGTCACAAGACATTTTGCATACCTCAAAAACTTAAAAAAAGTGTTTTTTGCACGTCAATACTTACTTGGCGTTGAGAGATTAGTTGGACTTCGATCGGGGCCGTCGTTGCTGCACATACTAACATGAAACTGCATACTTAACTTGCATAGCTTAGACGTATTAATCATACTTACTTACAAGTTCATTCAATTCCTTAGGACGTTCTAAAATTCCCATGAATCGACCTTGTAAAACATTGTACTAAACCATAACATGAAACTCCAAAGGATTTAATAAGTTTTCCCAAAAACTAGAGTACACGGACCCCATGCCCAGGTCCGGCTCCGGGTCCGTGTAGGTACGGTGCAATGTGTCGTGAAGAAAAGTAGAGGCACGGACCCCGTGCATAGGTCCGGGTATGGGTCCGTGTAGACACTGGAAGAAGGCACTCCGGAAGAACAAAGGCACGGACCCCGTGCTTGAAAGGGGATCGGTTACGGTGACCGGAAGCGCAACGGAAGTTTAAAATTTTAATTTTTATGCAAGAAATTCGGCCACCTCATGAATGTGTGTAGCAAATACAATAAAACACAAAAATGACATTCATAGTGTGTTTAGAAATTTACCTATCAATCTCAAGAGATTGATGATGGCTCCAACTTAGTTGATATACAACTAAGCTCTTCAATGGAAAGACAATCTTCAAGCTTCCTTTGAGCCCACCTTGCTCAATATTAAGCCCACCACCAACTAGCTAGAACCACTCTAATTTTGCACTAGAAAAATTAGAGCATTTTTCTTTGAGAAGTGTATTTTCCTCAACAATTGAAGAAGCAAAAATGGAGGAGAGAATGAGCTAAATTTCGTCCATCATGCTCCAAGGGAGAGAAGGGAGACTTTTCTTGGTTGTGGAAAAGTTGTTGTGGTGTCCCAATGCATCCCATGCCTTGGAAGTTGCAAAAGTTGTCTCCCAACCTTTCACCTCCCATGCATGCTTTCCTATTTGGGCTTGTAACAATTACAAGGCCCATGGACTTTTATTTAAATGACTCAAACACATTTGAGACCATTTAACATTTACTTGATTTTACTCAAGACCACTAGTTTAATAATTAATTTTAATTGGGCTCTACAAGGCCTAATGTTATTTAATTAATCCAACACTTGAATTAATTTAATTATTTGGACTCTACTAGGTCCACTAGTGTTTAAATAATTCAACACTTGAATTAATTTAATTTAGTCCATAATAATGTATATAAAATCACAATTTTCAAATACATTACTCGTTTGGCCAACTTTTAATTTAGGAACACTTCCTCAAATAAAAAGTTACATTCTCCTTATAGAAGTCATACTTCTATTTTTATTTACGCTTATAAACCCATTTATAAGCCGTTCAACACATTGAACTAATTTTTACTTCTCAACGGGTTCTAGAAAGCCAGCACTTGTGTGGCCCTCAATGGTTCATTGATACAACTAGCCGTTGGTTCACATCTCCATGTGATTCGGACTAAACATGTCCTTATGCGAGCATACCCCAATTGCTCCATTCTTATTTATCAACACCTTGATAACAAGAACGTCAGAACTCAAGTCTGATAGTACCCAACCAATCATGTTAAACGCCTAGCAGCATCGCTTACATGATTCCCTAGGTATCAAATGATAGTGCCTGCAAGAACCATTCAATTATGGTTAGCGTACAGTACAGTCCCTTCAACTCATATATCCCGATCGATTCGACAACCATTGGTTTATCGAGAGTTGTCAATGATCGATACTATGTGTCATGTCGTAGTTGCATCGATGGTGTAATCTATGAAACCCCTTTCATAATTACCACCATACTCTGGCCAGAGATTTCAACCTACATACACATGATAACACATAGGATATCCATACCCGAAGGTAAGCGATGAATCCCCGACTACAATGCATCGACTCCTATATGTTTCGACAGATCACCCAACCTTGCCACCTGATGACCCCATAAGAGTCGGTAAACAAGTCAAAGTGAAATGCTAGCACATAGAGTCTCAATGTTGTCCCGGGTCATAAGGACTAATGGTGTACAACCATAAACCAGGACTTTTTAACTCGATAAGTGAGAACCACTTGGAAAGTTCTTTTATGGAGGGTTGTTCAGTGCACTCTACCAGGAGCACCTATCTGCATGATCGGACATCACAATGTCCCCTAACAATGAAACATGGTACTCACATAGAAATGATATTATTTTAAACCGAGATTATTGAATTAGAGAATTATGGAGTGTTGAATTATATTCCAAGATGTTTGAACTTATTTAGGATTGAAATTGAATCGAAAAGATTGAATAGGGGCCAAATTGCAAATATTGGAAAGTTGAGGGACTAAAGTGCAAATATGGAAACTTTGGTTGGACACTTGTCTTGCCAAGCTTGAGAACGTGTAACCCTTCATCCTTGTCACAATTTTCAGCCATGAAAACCGAAATCTCCATGGTTGACACCTCCAAGCTTTCTTGTATCTTAAAAAAAATTGATTTTGCAAGATCCGGCCATCCGATTTTTGATCCGAGCATAGTTTCGCGCTCCTCTCATCAAGAGCTACTGGAGGATGTAAGTTTCATTGAATTCCAGCATGTTTCGAAATCTAGATGTTGGAGGAATTGTGATTTTATTATGGATATGTATTCTTGAGTAGCTAGAGATCATAACGCCGTAAACGGATTGGTTATCGGATGTCGTATGCAATTGTTGAAAATTCAGCATGTGGGCCGAAATTATATAGTGCTGAATTATTTTTTTGGATTGGTATTGTTGTGGATATTGAGTGGTTGATGTTAGTAGATTGTTGTCTGAGTTATCGAGATACCGAAATTGCGTAGTTATGTCGCCGAATTTGATATAGAATGAAGTTAATCAATTTCATGTCTTGAGTTGAGTTTGATATTGATAATGTGAAGTTCGAATTGTGCTTGTTCAGAATTGGTGAAGAAGATTCGGACTTGAGATCGTAGCTTCAAAACCCGAAGAAACGGAAGGTATAAGTCAATGTGGTATTGGGAGATGGACTTGAGTCGGTTTAGACTTGGGTTTCCCTAAATCACATACTTTACTTTATTGCATGGATATATTGCATTGATTTGATTAATATACTTGTTCTCTTGATATTTAGACAACAGGTATTGGTCGAATTGTCTTGTGACACACTGAGCCGGATAGTGGTGGTATCGCCACGGCACATTGCACGATGTCACAAGATAGGATGCTAGCGATAGAGCTACAGTCCATGACGGTTAGGTCAGGACACTGGATGTATGGTTATATCGAGTAATGGAATCCATTACGGAATTCGATATAGGAACACCATATTTGGTTATATCGAGTAAAGGGGTTGGAATTCTTCTATTACGGAATTCGATATAGGAATACCGGGGCACTAGTTATATCGAGTAATAGAGATTATGGTTCCATCCTTTACGGAATTCGATATAGGAATACCACATCCGGAAACCGGGATCCCTAGACTAGGATTGAGTCTAGTCTTAAATGATGTTGCTACGAGTATTGTTTATGTTTCAGATTTTGATACATATTCATGTTACCTAATTACATGCTTTATATTTGTGTATATGATTGCATGTTTCATTGATTTATACTGGGGATATTCTCACCGGTATATCCGGCTGTTGTCTTGTCTGTATGTGTACTTGACAACAGGTGGGACAAGATCAGGGTCCAGGAGATGAGGAGAGATCGTGATTAGCGTGGAGGCTCCGGACTTGGATTGTAGATAGGGTTGGACACTTGACATTAGTTGTTTAAACCTTAGTTGAATGAATGGTTGTAGTACAGGACTTGTACTTTTATATACTGAGTTGTATCTTAGTTTGATTTCACTACGTTCCGCATTTTAAAAAAAAAAGAAATTTAGACCCTGTTTTATAATTGATTAATTAGTCCCATGATGATTAAGAACTTGATTAGCGTCCGGGTCCCCACACAGATACTAGTCTCTAACTCGAGCGGCCTATATCCTTCTTAGTGGCGGCTGAATCGACTAGGAACCGTTTAGAATATACAGTATTACAAATATGAGTTTCATGATACTCATCATATGAGCATCTCATATTCTTTCTACTATTTGTATATTCAAGGGCTTTATCTATGCAACTAGCATGGGTATACAGATAAAGATGTGCCAAAATAATAATTTCAAATATTATTAAAATAAAGACTGCTTATACATAGAGTTTCATTGTGAACACTCGGCCAACACTTGGCTCGACGGGCACCTACTCTAACAATCTCCCACTTGCACTAGAGCCAACTACCCATATGCTTAAAACCCATTGATTCGCGATGCTTGTCGAATAATGGTCCAGGTAAAGGCTTAGCTAGTGGATCAACAACATTATCTGCGGAGCCGACTTTGTCAATAGACACTTCTCTTTCCACAATCTCTCGAGGATGTGGTACTTTCTCAATACTGTTTGGATTTCTGATGAGACCTTGGCTCCTTTGCTTGAGCTAAGCTCCCGTGTTGTCACACAACACCGGGATAGGAGCAACTCCATTAGGAATGACGTCCAACTCTTGGACGAAATTCCTTATCCAAACAGCCTCCCTTGCTGCATCTGATGCAGCAATGTATTCGGCCTCTGTGCTGGAATCCGCGTATTTGTCTTGCTTGGAACTCTTCCAAGAGACAGCAGCACCATTGAGCATGAATACAAAACCAGAGGTTGACTTCGAGTCATCGATATCGCTTTGGAAGCTAGAGTCGGTATAGCCTTCCAATTTTAGTTCTCCACCCCATAGACCAAGAACAATTTATTGGTCCTTCTCAACTACTTGAGGATGTCTTTCACAGCTTTCCAGTGTGGAAGACCAGGGTTCGATTGATATCTACTCACTACACTTAGTGCGAAAGCCACGTCAGGACGTGTAGATATCATCCCATACATGATGCTACCAATCGCGAGCATACGGAATGCGTGTCATCGCCACTATCTCTGCATCAGTCTTGAGACAGACTTGGATAGGGACACGCCATGACACTGGTAGTGTCCTCTCTTGGACTATCCATCGAGAACGCTTCACGATGGTATCAATGTATGTGGACTGGGTGAGACCAAGCAATCTTTTCGATCTATCTCTATAGATCTGTATCCCAATACAAAAGATGCTTCACCCAAGTCCTGCATCGAGAACTTACTCGCTAACCATATATTAGTTGATTGAAACATTCCTACATCATTCTCAATGAGTAGAATGTCATCAACATAAAGCACCAGGAATGTCACAACACTCCCACTGACCTTCTTATACACAGGGTTCCTCAGGATTCTTAGTAAATCAAACTCTTTGATTGTACTATCGAATCTGAGGTTCCAACTCCTAGATGCCTCTTTAGACCATAAATAGATCTCTGAAGTTTGCATACCATATGCTCACTTCCGATAGATGTAAACCCTTCAGGTTGAGACATGTAAATCACTTTCTTAAATCCCCATTAAGAAAGTTGTCTTGACATCCATCTGCCATATCTCATAGTCATACCATGCAGCTATGGCTAGCAATCCTTATGGACTTGAACATTGCAACTGGGAAAAGGTTTCCTCAAAGTCAACTCCTTGTCTTTGAGTATATCCTTTTGCCACCAATCGCGCCTTGAAGGTCAATACCTTCCCATCCGCCCCAAGTCCCTATGGGAACGTTCCCTCAGGTGGATCCAGATCCACACTTGGTTCGAATGCATGGAATTCATCTCAGATTCCATAGCTTCAAGCCATTTGGATGAATCGGCATCAGATAACGCTTCCTTGAAGGTCCATGGATCACATCCATGGTTAGGCTCATCATGGCCCTCTTCAAGAAGCTGACCATACCTCATAGGTGGTCTCGAGACTTTCTCGGATCTTTTAGGAGCTTGTCTCTCTCTTGGCTCTTCGGGTGTGGGTTCTATAATTTGGGTGTGTCTCTCGAACCTCTTCGAGTTCTATCATCTCCCCTTTTCTATCCAATAGAAATTCCTTTCCAAAAAGGTTGCATTCCTAGAAAAAAACCTTTGTTTCTTGGGGATGATAGAAATGATATCCAACTTAATTCCTTGGATATCCCACAAAGTAACATAAAATGGATCGACTATCCAATTTATCTCCCACTACCTGCTTCACATAAGCAGGGCTCCCATATTCTAAGATAAGAATATTTGGGAGGCTTACCCATCCATATCTCATATGGTGTCTGCCTTTGAATGGACATTTATGGAATATCTTTTAATTTTAAGTTATAGAGATCGTTTTCAAGTTCTCAAGTACCAATTAAACATTCATTCTTGTAAATGTTGCAAACACCTTTGCTAAATAAACAAGAATATCCATCTTTATCACAATAGAAATGGAAACAATGTTTTCACCAAAAAGGTACAAAAAAACATCTCTTAAAATTAACTTAAATCATTGTTCAACAATAAGTAAACATCTTAAGTCTTGGCAGCAACTCTTGCTCCATTGCCCATCTCAAGAAGGTCACACCTTCCTTAAGCTTCCTACTTCTTCCCATCACCTGTAACCCATTACAGAGATGTGAGTCACAACCGGTATCTAATACCCAAGAAGTAGAGTTAATTGAAATGTTTACTTCAATTTAGAACATACCGTTTCCAGAACTCTTCTGGACCAGATATTCCTTGCAATTTCGCCTCCAATGTCCAGGCTTCTTGCAGTGATGACAAACATCACTAGTCTTGTCAGCCTTAACTGGTGTGGCTGCCACAACGGGATTCGGAGATTGCCTCAACAAGGGCACGTTCTTCTTGGGACGTTGGAAAGAACTCTTCTTTCCCTTCCCATGTGGATCAATCTTCGTACCAGATGAAAAACCCTACATAAAGAACCAACTTCTCTTTCTTGATGGTGGATTCAAACGTAACAAGCATTTCACCAACTCCTCAAGGGTCGGTTCCATCTTGTTCATGTTGAAGTTCACCACAAAAGGATCAAATGAGCTAGGCAGCGATAACAGCAACACGTCGGTGGTCAACTCCGAAGGCAAGATCAGATCCATGCCAACGAGCTTGTCCACGAGCCCGATCACCTTTAGGCCATGCTCATGGACCGAGGCCCCATCTCGCATGCGCAAAGTGATCAGCTCCTTGACGGTAGCATGCCTAAGAGGACGGTTTGCTCCCAAAGAGCTCTTTGAGGTGCAAATGAATGTCAGCAGCACTCTTTGCACCCTCAAAATGCCTCTGCAGCTCATCATTCATAGAAGTCAGCATATAACACCTGGCTATCAAGTCATGGTCACACCATTCCTTGTAAGCCTGCAATTCCTCAGGATTGCAGTCAGTCGGAGCCTCAACAGGGGGCGACTGAGTCAGTGTATATTCTACCCTTTCCGAATTCAAGACGATTTTTAGGTTTCTTAGCCAAGTGAGGTAATTAGGTCCAGTTAATATGTGTTTGTCGAGTATTATGGATATCGGATTGCGAATCGAAGACATTGTCAATTTGTACTGAAAAGTAAAAACAGATAAATGTTGATGACTATTTTAAAATATTTAGTAAGATATGAAGTTTGGACTTTTACTTCATAAATATTTGCTCCCACTGTTTTGACATCTTTCACTACCCTCTAGTGAAAACGGGAAACTCCTTTCCTCAGTAGGTACGTAAGGTCCAATTAGCGAATTATGATCCCGAATAATATCAGCCAATCACAATTCCTAAAAGGTAGTTTCCAATTGCATCACAATGCAACCCTCTACGTAAACTTTTGTCTCACGTTTGATTAGGACCCAATAATATGACGTCGTTCATCTTTACGTGTCAAGCCTTACCCATCGATGTTGAACCTTAATGGACGGTCGCCATGAGTTCCCCAATAATATGAGCCGAAATCATGGGAGTTCCACGTAGTTCACATCACCATGTCAATGGATGTCACAGCTTTCCGGCACCCAGCCCCCCCAATAATATGAGCCGAGTACGGGTAGCGTTCATCATGCACCCATTGTCGATGGAAGACAAGGAAATTATAAACAAATTTATAATTCCCCTTTTCGGGCTTGATATTAATTTTGAATCTTATTCAAAATGAGGGTTTTTAATTTTGAAAGGTCTCATCATTAATTTTATTTTAAAAGCTCGCCATGTTTGATCGTATGTTTGCCGGATTCATGCAACTTTGTTATTAACATAATAATAACGCACATACTCATTATTTATAACATATCATGCATATATTATAAACAGTAAACAAACAAGGATGATCAATCGCCCCAATACTAATGGCCGTGTGAGCTAAACACGGGCCTAGGTCCAATCCTAGGGTAAATGCACGGGATGCAAATGCAACTATTACATTAGCTTCCAATATTTACATGTCTTCGATCTTCATAATCATCATGGCCACCATCTTCCAATCTTGATCATCCACTATACTAATATTTACAAATAAATATCCATGGCAATAGGGATACATCTCATGGGGTGGGAACGGGCCATAAACCAAGCCCACTTATAAATTGATAATTATTACAATCATTCAACACAAATATCCTAGCATACACCTAGCAAATTGGGCTTGGGCTTTTGATCATCCTTCATGCATAATATCACATATCATACACCATCAATTAATTATCACAATAATTAATTGATCCAATATTATATATCTTGATCCAATCACTAACCGCCACGATTATAAACTAAATTAACAAAGTATACAAACACCTTTGTCTACTTTCAAATTAATTTATTTATAACCGAATTTCTTGTAAATCACCATTTACTATAAATAATTAAAGTCCAACTTAAATTATTTATTTCATGAGAAAATTTGCAACTTTTGTAATTTTAAACTTAAGGGCCCAAAAATCATTTTTCACCAAAAACTTTTGGCCCATTTAAAATTCACAACATGTTAGCCATCCAATGGCCCAACAACTCAAGGCCCATGACACTTTGATTTCAAAACACTTTTGGAAACCCTAGTCGTCATCGCCGTCGCCGGAGCTCCGTCGCCGGATTCCGGCAACAAAAAATTTTTTTTTTTTATTAAAGTAGGGGCTGTTCGGGCAGCCCCGCAGCCCTTGGCTGCCCTTGCTGCCCTCGGGCAGCCCCTCGGGCAGCAACTTGCTGCCCAAAACCCCAAACGGCCTTGATTTGTTGCAAAAACTTCACTCATGCGGTTAGAAATCGATCTCAACATAATATCTTGTATTTGCTACACAAAACGTAACCATAGCTCTGATACCACTTGAAAGGGATCGGTTACGGTGACCGGAAGCGCAACGGAAGTTAAAATTTAATTTTTATGCAAAAATTCGGCCACCTCATGAATGGTAGCAAATACAAAAAACACAAAATGACATCATAGTGTTTAGAAATTTACCTATCAATCTCAAGAGATTGATGATGGCTCCAACTTAGTTGTACAACTAAGCTCTTGAATGGCAAGACAATCTCAAGCTTCCTTTGAACCTTGCTTCAAAATTAAGCCCACCACCAACTAGTAGACCCTCTATTTTGCACTAGAAAAATAGAGATTTTTAGAGAAGTGTATTTTTCCTCAACAATTGAAGAAGAAAAATGAGGAGAGATGAGAATTTCGGCCATCATGTAGGGAGGAAGGGAGACTTTCTTGGTTGTGAAAAGTTGTTGTGTGTCCCAAAGCATGCCATGCCTTGAATTGCAAAAGTAGTCTCCCAACCTTTCACCTCCCATGCATGCATTTATTTGGTTTAACAATTAAAAACCATGGATTTTATTTAATATCTCAAACACATTTGAGATTTAACATTACTTGAATTTACTCAAGTCCCACTAGTTAATAATTAATTTAATTGAGCTCTACAAGACTCAATGTTATTTAATTAATCAACACTTGAATTAATTTAATTATTTGGACTCTACTAGGTCCACTAGTGTTTAATTAATTCAACACTTGAATTAATTTAATTTAGTCCATAATAATGTTATGAAAATCACAATTTTCAAATACATTATTCTTGGCCAATTTTAATTTAGGAACACTTCCTCAAATTAAAAAGTTACTATTCTCCTTATAGAAGTCTACTTTATTTTTATTTACGCTTATAAACCTTTATAAGCCGTTCAACACATTGAACTATTTTTACTTCTCAACGGGATCTAGAAAGCTAGCACTTGTGTGGCCCTCAATGGTTCATTGATACAACTAGCCGTGGGTTCACATCTCCATGTGATTCGGACTAAACATGTCCTTATCGAGCATACCCCAATTGCTCCATTCTTATTTATCAACACCTTGATAACAAGAACGTCAGAACTCAAGTCTGATAGTACCCAACCAATCATGTTAAACGCCTAGCAGCATCGCTTACATGATTCCCTAGGTATCAAATGATAGTGCCTGCAAGAACCATTCAATTATGGTTAGCGTACAGTACGGTCCCTTCAACTCATATATCCCGATCGATTCGACAACCATTGGTTTATCGAGAGTTGTCAATGAATCGATACTATGTGTCATGTCGTAGTTGCATCGATGGTGTAATCTATGAAACCCTTTCATAATTACCACCATACTCTGGCCAGAGATTTCAACCTACATACACATGATAACACATAGGATATCCATACCCGAAGGTAAGCGGTGAATCCCCGACTACAATGCATCGACTCCTATGTTTCGACAGACACCCAACCTTGCCACCTGATGACCCCATAAGAGTCGGTAAACAAGTCAAAGTGAAACGCTAGCACATAGAGTCTCAATGTTGTCCCGGGTCATAAGGACTAATGGTGTACAACCATAAACCAGGACTTTTCCACTCGATAAGTGAGAACCACTTGGAAAGTCCTTTTATGGAGGGTTGTTCAGTGCACTCTACAGGAGCACCTATCTGCATGCTCGGACATCACAATGTCCCCTACCAATGAAACATGGTACTCACATCGCAGATACTAGTCTCTAACTCGAGCGGCCTATATCCTTCTTAGTGGCGGCTGAATCGACTAGGAACCGTTTAGAATATACAGTATTACAAATATGAGTTTCATGATACTCATCATATGAGCATCTCATATTCTTTCTACTATTTGTATATTCAAGGGCTTTATCTATGCAACTAGCATGGGTATACAGATAAAGATGTGCCAAAATAATAATTTCAATATTATTAAAATAAAGACTGCTTATACATAGAGATTCATTGTGAACACTCGGCCAACAATTGGCTCGACGGGCACCAACTCTAACAGTGCTCTGGTCCGTGTGGGGGTCCGTGTTGGCACGCAAAAGTTTCATCCAGAAGAAAACAAGGGCACGGGCCCCGTGCCAGGGTCCGTGTCTGGGTCCGTGTACCCCTGATAAAATCAAACCAACAAAAATTCAATACATGTGTTGCTTATCATCCTAGAATTTATTGTGCGGACCATGAACCGATACCCTGAGACCCATCCTAGCATTCCATAACAATGAACCAATCTTGTATAAACGCCCCAAAGCAATGACGTTCACCGTACGACGTAAAATATAGCAAATGACACCAATTCGTTTCCTACGACTTCTAATTGACTCAAGTGCCTATCGACATGAAATGAAACCTCAAAAATACTCCCAACATCATTATCAATATATCTATACGCAGCAACGATCACCCGTCGATTCCCAACGAAGCCTGCAACATTAAAACGTCAAGAATGCATCAACATCATACTTTCCTGAAAACGTAGTTTGAGCAGTCCCATGAAAAACACCATAACTCACTCAATTTGTATCCAAATAACTCTAATTTTATATCAAATCGAAGGTATCGAAAAGTTCTACGTTTTTTGCGTTGAAAGTTTTCTCAGAATCCCGAATGAAAGTCGCAGTTTTCAACAGAACAGAAAATTACGAAATTTCAGATCTAAAAATATTTCAAAACTGATCCAAACCATTTTCCGCTCAAACGACGAACGTCACACATGAATTTTACGCATAAAAATAACGCAACACATAATATTACAAGATCGATGCAGAAAGAACAGAATATACGTGCCTTTGATGATAAACGTTACCGAAACGACGATACCGGAGCGGGGATGGCTCAAAGATTGATCCGGGACGAACATGGCGCTAAAATCTTTGAAGAAAGTGGCGAGAATTAGTGAAATATTTGAAGGGAGGGGGCGGCTGCTGAGTTTTCCCTAGAACCCTAGGTTTGCTCTCCAAAATAATGGGGAAAGAAAATGTGTAAGCGTGTGGTGTGTGTTAGACGTGTAGGTGTGTGTATAAGTGTGTGTGCGTGAGTTAGGTAGTAATTTAGGGAATGATTATTACTTAATTACAAAATTAACAATGCTAATTAAAAGGCTAACTAAATTGCTACTAAAATGTTAGATGAAATGTTGATAAAATGCTAACTCACTAAAAAGAGAATTTTAAAGACACACAATTGAAAGTCTTTAAAAGTTTTAAAATCACAACATCGCCTAATAATTAAATTAGGCTTTTAAAATGTTAAAAAAACTAAATAAATCATTTGAAATACCATTTTCTTGACTTTAAATAAAATACCGTATTTTAAAATCGTCTAAATCGTCGCCGGTCTCTTTCCTTGAGAATAATCACCTGAAACATAAAACTCAAGGAAAACGCTTTAACGTGCATTATAATGATTTAAAATAACGCAAATTCATAAATCATGAAATAAAACACAAATTAATACAATAAACATGCATTAAAACCATTTAATAAAATACATGAGGAATTTATTAACTTGCACGCACGTAATTCATGTGGATCTCAAATTTTCAGGACGTCACAATCTATCCCCCTTAAATTGAATTTCGTCCTCGAAATTCGCTAATCCTCGATAATCCAAAAGTTTAGATTCTTAATTCTAGTATCCAACCAATTCACGTTACCACTGCGCTACTCTGATAAAAAAAATTTAAGTCTTAGGCTATCCTCACTTATCTTCAATCCTAATTAAATTGCCTATCAAAAACTTCGTTCGCGAATCTCAACTTAAAGCGACTTATGGCGACTTATTTTACTAAGATCTCGACTTCTGAATTTTCTCACCATTCCCAATATTAGAAATGGAGGTCTAAACTTGTTGTATCTTACTTTCCTTATACCATACCCGTAATGTACATCGACCTATTACATTAGCATTTATGCAGTTCAACTTAAGAGCTCTTAGCACCAAAGGTTACGGATCAACTTTTATCCTCGGCAATACACTTAAAAGTTAAACCTTATCTTAACCTCATAATATTGGCCTAAAAATCCTTGAATCGGATCTTTCCTTACGACACCAAACTTACGTAACTTAGCTATTTACAAGTACGTCCCAAATATAAAATTGTTGCCAACCTTTAATTTCAAGTAACAAAATCCATAAAACTCAACATACACAATGTTGATCTTTTACTTAAATAATAAAACCTTTCTAGCATCAATCACATGCTTAAAATATTTTCTTCACGATTACAATATAGTTGAGGCCTATGACACTTGGACCTTCCTCATTGGAACGAATGTTCCACTTAGACGTATCCTCAATACTCAATTAATTCTAGTGTATAAACATAACAAGTTTCCTTTGTTAATGATAGACTAACTCTAATATATCAACACCACTTATAACCCATAGAATTCTAGAGTCCCCATATCAATCTTTTAGATTTCTTACTCAATAAAAATCTTAATATTCATTCATTGATAATTTATGTTGAACAACACTAATTCCCTTTTGTTTTTATTTCACCCAGAAATTCCGTATGAACAAATATCCCATAAATTTGAAATTCCACCTTACGCAACCCAAATAGTTTTGGATAACATAATTCCAATACAAAAATTCACTTATTCCCAAGTTTCTTAATAACTTACAAAAATTTCTCGAGGAAAGATTTCTACCTCAATTCTTACATGTGCATATCGATTAATCTAACCATCAAACATACCCAACTTTCTAGAAAAATTAAATTCTAGCAAAGATATAGTCCTAACTGTTAAGATCATGATCGAAACTTACGACACATCAAAATTAACTTCCCAAAAATTTGCTACTTCAATTTCTAGTCTTATAACTTAGCTAACTGATCAACTTTACCTTAAATCGTCATTACTCTGAATTCTTAATTTGTCACATCATTAATTCACCTACGTTTAACTTTTCAGGCCTAAGTTTGATTCATCCAACAATGACCCTGATTATCATTCCTTATAATCTTATAACCCAAATGTTTCGAGGTTCTAAATATCTCTTCGAGCCTATATCATCGAAAATTTTGATCTTTTTAAACCGTTCGATCTCACTTACTGATAACCTAGTCTCCAAATTTCTTAAAAATTACAAAATTAATACTTAATTTCCTCGAAAATTATCGAATTTTTCCTCAATCTCGAAAACTCCACAATTACTCATAAGTCCTCGGCGTTCTCAATTTC
>NW_027330886.1:0-3483 GCF_022965805.1 Primulina eburnea
GTACTGATACGTCTGAATCGCTAACAGAGAATACAGAAAGAAAGAATCAGAAGATTATTACAGACTTAGTATATTCTGATTCGACATGGGGAGTATATTTCGATGAATTTCGTAATAAGATTATCCCAATATTTTCCAGATTGTGATATAATATGATTATGATTGACAGATTGGTTCAATCTATATCTATTAGTTTGTACAAGATGATGTACAAACAGAACCAAATGACACAGATTGATGTCAGAAATAGTCAGAGTGACTAGAATGTAGAAGTAGACTATATCAGATTATGATTGTGATTAAGTTTGCAATTATGGCAGACCATACCATAAGTTATTTTGCAGATTATTCACAGATTGACAGACAGTCAGAGTGTATGATCCAGATATTGGAAGATATCCAGAGAACTGTGATGCTGGATGTTAGCACTAATTGATATGACTTTATATCACTGCGCGACAGTAACTATCAGCTTATCAGATGGGTAATGAGATAGTTATAGGCAAGACAGTATACGGTGAATACTACCGATTTCGTTTGAAGAAAAATTCGAAAGAAGATAAAGATAGTTCAGAATGAACAGATTGAAGAAACCAACGTCGGATGATGACGATTGATATTTGAAGCTGAAGATGGTATATGTCCTTGATTTGGGATAACAGACTGGATAACACTATTGGCATGGGTTGTTATGAACTGTGATTGGTTTATACGGATGTTGTATAACCAACATGGCAAGATTGATTTTGTCAGAGTTACTTGAAGAAGTATTATGATAGCATACTTCATGAATTCGTATTCCAGATGGGGATCAGGGAGTTGAGTTTTGATTTAAACTCTAGTATACATTTCTTCTCGTATATCTCAATTGATTGTTTATGAGTTCGAGGACGAACTCAGATCTAAGAGGGGGAGAAATGTAATGCCCGAATTATCGAATTGATAAACCAGATTATTAATCTTCGTTAACGTGAGACTCGGAAGATATGAGAATGCATGACATGCATTGAGGGAAGAAAAGACAAGATTATAAGGTGTTGCAAAGAAAAAAAAAAAATTAGAAATTTAGAAGTTTGCAAGACCGCACCCGCAGTGCCAGCACGACGCACCCGCGGTGCATGTGCAGAAAATGAAGTACAAATCCGTAGACACACCGCATCCACGGTATTAGACGGAGCGCACCCGCGCTGATGACACCGCACCCGCGGTCTTGCAAGAAGCGCACCCGCGGTCTGAGCTGCCGAGAGAGTGGCTAGGATCACCGCTTGAGCGCACCCGCGCTCCTTACACTCACCGACCCGCGGTCATGCGTGTTGCATGAAAATGATGCCACGTTTCATGAAGTGCATGCAGTATATATACAGAGGAATGACACGTTTTCCCTCAGAATTTCAGAAAAGGAGGTCGAGATTTTGATAGAAAATCCTTACGCCTTTTTGATTGGCGATTGTGGAAGGACCGTTCATCAGAATTCGAATTTGAACGTAGTACCGTACTCCTCTCGACTCGAGCTACACAAGGACGTAAGTTTTATTACGTTTGAGATGTTTTGGAAATATGATGTTGTTAGAACTGTATATGTTTCAGATATGGTGTGTTTGCTACCGTAGGTATTGTATAATCGAATTCAGATTTACGAATAGACTGTTTATACAATTGTTATGCTTTTCTGAAGATTGATTTAGATTGAACACTAGATTGGTATTGTTCTTGATTCAAGAATGGAGAATGATTATTCTCATATGTTCTGAATAGATTATTCGGTATATTTGTGGAATCAGACTGAGGAAATTATACCATATGTCTGTGTTATGAATTAGATATGATATCAGTGATGTTGTGATTTACGGAGTTACAAGACTGTGTTAGTATGCCGTTGGAACATCAGTTAATTTAGATTGATCAGATTATATACTGAGTTGAGTATTGATTAGAACAGATCGTGAATTGAGTTACACATTGATACAGTGTATTTGATATTGTCATCTCAGACTTGATATGGACAGATTGGACTTCGAGACTTCGTTCGTCAGACCAGGACGACAACGTATAATTCATGTGATATCTGGGAAGATATAACTCAAATCAGATCTCATTTGAGTTTCCCAATAACATCACATACTTGATTATTGTTTATCTTTTGATATAATTTGATTTGTTTATAGACTTTATATTCAAATCCTTTGAAATGAACATGCTTTGTTTACAGATTGTTATACATTGCATTTGAGGTAGGAAAGTTTGACAGATAGTCAGACTTCTAGACGTTCGGTGTATTGTTACATAGGAGCAGACACCCTCCTATTGTAGATTATTCGATACAGATATGACCGAAGTCTAGGAATAAGACGTACGTCACCCCGATTGGGAGGGTAGGTGACAGACAGTGACGTCTTATTCACCCCGGGATCCCTAGAGATATAGTTGAGTCGAGTCTAGACATGATTTGACTAGAACTGCATGTGGTTATGAATGTGGTTTCATAGACTATGAAATCCATGTTTATTGCTTTCAGTCATGACAGCATGTTTATATGATTTGATTTAAATTTCATGTGTATCTGAATTGGGTTGTATGCTTATTTTGATTTGATTTCATAGATTATGAAATCTATTACTTTTGAATATTCATGATAGCATGTTTTATGATTTAGATTTTTTGTACATGCTTACCATGTTTTATACTGGGATTTGTTCTCACCGGAGTTATCCGGCTGTTGTCGTGTCTGTATGTGTGCATGGCAACAGGTGGGGCAGGATCTGGGTCTCGAGCTAGATGAGTGATTGATGATAGCGTGGAGATCTCGGGCGTAGAAGATTTCTAGTGTTTGCTTATTAGACTTGTACTACTGATATATTTTGTAGTTGGTATTTAAACACTAGCGTATGATTGTACTAGACAGACTTGTATGTACATTATGTTGTTTCATTATATAGAGACATGTTATGCTTTAATTATACATTTGAGTTCATGTTAAAAGCAAAAAAAAATTTGACCACATTTTCGAGCAAGATCCAATAAATCCCAAAAGAATTGAGTTATATCCCGGGTCCCCACACAACTGCGGTGTAGCGGGCGGAGTCCACTGCGAGAGAATCCCATTCTCCCTAAGATACTCTTGGAACTCGGCACTCAAGTACTCACCACCTCGATCCGATCGAAGTGTCTTGATGCTTCGTCCCAATTGCTTCTCTACTTCACTTCTGAATTCTTTGAACCTTTCAAAGGCTTCAGACTTGTATTTCATCAAATACACATACCCATACCTCGAAGTCATCGATAAAGGTGATGAAGTAGGAATGTCCATGCTTAGTGGTGATGCTAAGGGACCGCACACATCGGTATGGATCAAATCCAATAACCCTTTGGCACGCTCCCCATGGCCCTTAAAGGGAATTTTGGTCATCTTTCCTTTTAGACAGGATTCACAAGTCGTGAGAGCATTAATATCGGACATATCAAACATGCCATTCCCACTAGCTT
>NW_027330887.1:0-1019 GCF_022965805.1 Primulina eburnea
AGAAACCAGTCATTGCTACAAGGAAGATTGAATTCCTCGGAATTGAAATCGATGAGTCAGGTATAATTCTGCAAGAACACATAGTGGAAAAGTGCATAATTTTCCAGAAACTCTAAAGACAAGAAGCAACTTCAAAGTTTCTTAGGAGAGTGTTAATTTTGCTGGGATGTTTATAAAAAACCTAGCAAAAACACAGGAAAGTGTTCAGTACATTATTGAAAAGGATGCCACATTTATATGGACAAAAGAACACACAGAAGGACTTATCTATTTAAAGAAAGGTTTGTAAAAATCTTCCAAAAATGGCTATTCTCAAGACGAAGATGATCTGGTGTTATATACCGATGCCAGTGATCATTGGTGGGCAGCAGTTCTTACTAACTCACACCAAATAGAGAACAACCATGTAGATATTGCAGTGGGTTTTCTCAGATGAAGAAGAATCCATTAGATGGCATATCAACGAGAAGGAATTTTATGCAGTGAAAAGGGCTTTTGAAAAATGGCCATTATTTCTACTTGCAAAAAAATTCACTTTGAAAGTTGATAACACACAAGTTAAAGCTTTTCTAAGGAATAGAATTGAGTCTAAACCTGAGAAGGCTAGATTATTACGATGGCAGGCACTATGTCCGAATTATATTTTTGATATTGTGATAATAAAATCTCATGAAAATATTCTTGCAGATTTTTTAACAAGAGATGGACAACATTGACATAAATGCTATTATCAAGATGCAGAGGCATTTGAGGGAACACCTTGAAATGCTTCAAACCGAGTTCAACAAGTTAGCTGTAAACGCAGAAGTTGCGGGAAGGCACAACAAGCTGATAAGATAATTGTCTCTGATCGAATTACAGGTGTTTACAGGCTATACTCAGTTATGGTCTGTAATGCAAAGGCCTATCCTCCAAGGCATTGAGAAACCACTGGTTTCCCAAATGAGAGTTTTCGAGTACAGGACTCTATACCTGTAGCGGGGATTCAAATACCCCTTGCACAAGTGTTAAATCGGGAT
>NW_027330888.1:0-100000 GCF_022965805.1 Primulina eburnea
CTTGTCATCCTCAAACGGATGGACAAACTGAAGTTCTCAATATAACTTTGGGAACATTTTATAGCTTGTCATAAAACCGATGATGCTTCAAACATTGCGGATTTGTTCTTTAGAGAAGTCGCTAGGTTGCTTGGCAGGCCTATGACTATTGTTTCTGGTCGCGATGTTAAATTCTTGAGTTACTTTTGGAAGACTTTATGGGCTGAACTTGGCACAAAATTGTTGTTTTCTACTACTTGTCATCCTCAAACGGATGGACAAACTGAAGTTGTCAATAGAACTTTGGGAACACTTTTGCGTGCTATTCTTAAAAAGAACTTGGATTGAAATTTCTCTGGACTTTATTTTGGAGTTGTCTAGGCCTAAGAAGAGGAGAGATTCTATTTTTGTAGTTGTGGATAGATTCTCTAAGATGGCACATTTTATAGCTTGTCATGAAACCGATGATGCTTCAAACATGTCGGATTTGTTCTTTAGAGAAGTCGCTAGGTTGCATGGCATGCCTAGAACTATTGTTTCTCGTCGCAATGTTAAATTTTTGAGTTACTTTTGGAATAATTTATGGGCTAAACTTGGCACAAAATTGTTGTTTTCTACTACTTGTCATCCTCAAACAGATGGACAAACTGAAGTTGTCAATAGAACTTTGGGAACAATTTTGCGTGCTATTCTTAAAAAGAACTTGGATTGACATTTCTCTAGACTTTATTTTGGAGTTGCCTAGGCCTAAGAAGAGGAGGGATTCTATATTTGTAGTGGAGGATAGATTATCTAAGATGGCACATTTTATAGCTTGTCATGAAACCGATGATGCTTCAAACATTACGGATTTGTTCTTTAGAGAAGTCGCTAGGTTGCATGGCATGCCTAGGACTATTGTTTCTCGTCGCAATGTTAAATTTTTGAGTGACTTTTGGAATAATTTATGGGCTAAACTTGGCACAAAATTGTTGTTTTCTACTAATTGTCATCTTCAAACGGATGGACAAACTGAAGTTGTCAATATAACTTTGGGAACACTTTTGCGTGCTATTCTTAAAAAGAACTTGGATTGACATTTCTATGGACTTTATTTTGGGGTTGTTGTGGATAGATTCTCTAAGATGACACATTTTATAGCTTGTCATAAAACCGATGATGCTTCAAACATTGTGGATTTGTTCTTTAGAGAAGTCGCTAGGTTGCTTGGCATGCCTAGGACTATTGTTTCTGGTCGCGATGTTAAATTCTTGATATACTTTTGGAAGACTTTATGGGCTGAACTTGGCACAAAATTGTTGTTTTCTACTACTTGCCATCCTCAAACGGATGGACAAACTGAAGTTGTCAATAGAATTTTGGGAACACTTTCGCGTGCTATTCTTAAAAAGAACTTGGATGGACATTTCTCTGGACTTTATTTTGGAGTTGCCTAGGCCTAAGAAGAGGAGGGATTCTATTTTTGTAGTTGTGGATAGATTCTCAAAGATGGCACATTTTATAGCTTGTCATGAAACCGATGATGCTTCAAACATTACGGATTTGTTCTTTAGAGAAGTCGCTAGGTTGCATGGCATGCCTAGGACTATTGTTTCTCGTCGCAATGTTAAATTTTTGAGTTACTTTTGGAATAATTTATGGGCTAAACTTGGCACAAAATTGTTGTTTTCTACTACTTGTCATCCTCAAACAGATGGACAAACTGAAGTTGTCAATAGAACTTTGGGAACACTTTTGCGTGCTATTCTTAAAAAGAACTTGGATTGACATTTCTCTGGACTTTATTTTGGAGTTGCCTAGGCCTAAGAAGATGAGGGATTCTATATTTGTAGTTGAGGATAGATTCTCTAAGATGGCACATTTTATAGCTTGTCATGAAACCGATGATGCTTCAAACATTAAGGATTTGTTCTTTAGAGAAGTCGCTAGGTTGCATGGCATGCCTAGGACTATTGTTTCTCGTCGCAATGTTAAATTTTTGAGTTACTTTTGGAATAATTTATGGGCTAAACTTGGCACAAAATTGTTGTTTTCTACTACTTGTCATCCTCAAACGAATGGACAAACTGAAGTTGTCAATATAACTTTGGGAACACTTTTGCGTGCTATTCTTAAAAAGAACTTGGATTGACATTTCTATGGACTTTATTTTGGGGTTGTTGTGGATAGATTCTCTAAGATGACATATTTTACAGCTTGTCATAAAACCGATGATGCTTCAAACATTGCGGATTTGTTCTTTAGAGAAGTCGCTAGGTTGCTTGGCATGCCTAGGACTATTGTTTCTGGTCGCGATGTTAAATTCTTGATATACTTTTGGAAGACTTTATGGGCTGAACTTGGCACAAAATTGTTGTTTTCTACTACTTGTCATCCTCAAACGGATGGACAAACTGAAGTTGTCAATAGAACTTTGGGAACACTTTTGCGTGCTATTCTTAAAAAGAACTTGGATGGACATTTCTCTGGACTTTATTTTGGAGTTGCCTAGGCCTAAGAAGAGGAGGGATTCTATTTTTGTAGTTGTGGATAGATTCTCAAAGATGGCACATTTTATAGCTTGTCATGAAACCGATGATGCTTCAAACATTCCGGATTTGTTCTTTAGAGAAGTCGCTAGGTTGCATGGCATGCCTAGGACTATAGTTTCTCGTCGCAATCTTAAATTTTTGATTTACTTTTGGAATAATTTATGGGCTAAACTTGGCACAAAATTGTTGTTTTCTACTACTTGTCATCCTCAAACAGATGGACAAACTGAAGTTGTCAATAGAACTTTGGGAACACTTTTGCGTGCTATTCTTAAAAAGAACTTGGATTGACATTTCTCTGAACTTTATTTTGGAGTTGCCTAGGCCTAAGAAGAGGAGGGATTCTATATTTGTAGTTGAGGATAGATTCTCTAAGATGGCACATTTTATAGCTTGTCATGAAACCGATGATGCTTCAAACATTACGGATTTGTTCTTTAGAGAAGTCGCTAGGTTGCATGGCATGCCTAGGACTATTGTTTCTCGTCGCAATGTTAAATTTTTGAGTTACTTTTGGAATAATTTATGGGCTAAACTTGGCACAAAATTGTTGTTTTCTACTACTTGTCATCCTCAAACGGATGGACAAACTGAAGTTGTCAATATAACTATGGGAACACTTTTGCGTGCTATTCTTAAAAATAACTTGGATTGACATTTCTATGGACTTTATTTTGGGGTTGTTGTGGATAGATTCTCTAAGATGGCACATTTTATAGCTTGTCGTAAAACCGATGATGCTTCAAACATTGCGGATTTGTTCTTTAGAGAAGTCGCTAGGTTTCTTGGCATGCCTAGGACTATTGTTTCTGGTCGCGATGTTAAATTCTTGATATACTTTTGGAAGACTTTATGGGCTGAACTTGGCACAAAATTGTTGTTTTCTACTACTTGTCATCCTCAAACGGATGGACAAACTGAAGTTGTCAATATAACTTTGGGAACATTTTATAGCTTGTCATAAAACCGATGATGCTTCAAACATTGCGGATTTGTTCTTTAGAGAAGTCGCTAGGTTGCTTGGCAGGCCTATGAATATTGTTTCTGGTCGCGATGTTAAATTCTTGAGTTACTTTTGGAAGACTTTATGGGCTGAACTTGGCACAAAATTGTTGTTTTCTACTACTTGTCATCCTCAAACGGATGGACAAACTGAAGTTGTCAATAGAACTTTGGGAACACTTTTGCGTGCTATTCTTAAAAAGAACTTGGATTGAAATTTCTCTGGACTTTATTTTGGAGTTGTCTAGGCCTAAGAAGAGGAGAGATTCTATTTTTGTAGTTGTGGATAGATTCTCTAAGATGGCACATTTTATAGCTTGTCATGAAACCGATGATGCTTCAAACATGTCGGATTTGTTCTTTAGAGAAGTCGCTAGGTTGCATGGCATGCCTAGAACTATTGTTTCTCGTCGCAATGTTAAATTTTTGAGTTACTTTTGGAATAATTTATGGGCTAAACTTGGCACAAAATTGTTGTTTTCTACTACTTGTCATCCTCAAACAGATGGACAAACTGAAGTTGTCAATAGAACTTTGGGAACAATTTTGCGTGCTATTCTTAAAAAGAACTTGGATTGACATTTCTCTAGACTTTATTTTGGAGTTGCCTAGGCCTAAGAAGAGGAGGGATTCTATATTTGTAGTGGAGGATAGATTATCTAAGATGGCACATTTTATAGCTTGTCATGAAACCGATGATGCTTCAAACATTACGGATTTGTTCTTTAGAGAAGTCGCTAGGTTGCATGGCATGCCTAGGACTATTGTTTCTCGTCGCAATGTTAAATTTTTGAGTGACTTTTGGAATAATTTATGGGCTAAACTTGGCACAAAATTGTTGTTTTCTACTAATTGTCATCTTCAAACGGATGGACAAACTGAAGTTGTCAATATAACTTTGGGAACACTTTTGCGTGCTATTCTTAAAAAGAACTTGGATTGACATTTCTATGGACTTTATTTTGGGGTTGTTGTGGATAGATTCTCTAAGATGACACATTTTATAGCTTGTCATAAAACCGATGATGCTTCAAACATTGCGGATTTGTTCTTTAGAGAAGTCGCTAGGTTGCTTGGCATGCCTAGGACTATTGTTTCTGGTCGCGATGTTAAATTCTTGATATACTTTTGGAAGACTTTATGGGCTGAACTTGGCACAAAATTGTTGTTTTCTACTACTTGCCATCCTCAAACGGATGGACAAACTGAAGTTGTCAATAGAATTTTGGGAACACTTTCGCGTGCTATTCTTAAAAAGAACTTGGATGGACATTTCTCTGGACTTTATTTTGGAGTTGCCTAGGCCTAAGAAGAGGAGGGATTCTATTTTTGTAGTTGTGGATAGATTCTCAAAGATGGCACATTTTATAGCTTGTCATGAAACCGATGATGCTTCAAACATTACGGATTTGTTCTTTAGAGAAGTCGCTAGGTTGCATGGCATGCCTAGGACTATTGTTTCTCGTCGCAATGTTAAATTTTTGAGTTACTTTTGGAATAATTTATGGGCTAAACTTGGCACAAAATTGTTGTTTTCTACTACTTGTCATCCTCAAACAGATGGACAAACTGAAGTTGTCAATAGAACTTTGGGAACACTTTTGCGTGCTATTCTTAAAAAGAACTTGGATTGACATTTCTCTGGACTTTATTTTGGAGTTGCCTAGGCCTAAGAAGATGAGGGATTCTATATTTGTAGTTGAGGATAGATTCTCTAAGATGGCACATTTTATAGCTTGTCATGAAACCGATGATGCTTCAAACATTAAGGATTTGTTCTTTAGAGAAGTCGCTAGGTTGCATGGCATGCCTAGGACTATTGTTTCTCGTCGCAATGTTAAATTTTTGAGTTACTTTTGGAATAATTTATGGGCTAAACTTGGCACAAAATTGTTGTTTTCTACTACTTGTCATCCTCAAACGAATGGACAAACTGAAGTTGTCAATATAACTTTGGGAACACTTTTGCGTGCTATTCTTAAAAAGAACTTGGATTGACATTTCTATGGACTTTATTTTGGGGTTGTTGTGGATAGATTCTCTAAGATGACATATTTTACAGCTTGTCATAAAACCGATGATGCTTCAAACATTGCGGATTTGTTCTTTAGAGAAGTCGCTAGGTTGCTTGGCATGCCTAGGACTATTGTTTCTGGTCGCGATGTTAAATTCTTGATATACTTTTGGAAGACTTTATGGGCTGAACTTGGCACAAAATTGTTGTTTTCTACTACTTGTCATCCTCAAACGGATGGACAAACTGAAGTTGTCAATAGAACTTTGGGAACACTTTTGCGTGCTATTCTTAAAAAGAACTTGGATGGACATTTCTCTGGACTTTATTTTGGAGTTGCCTAGGCCTAAGAAGAGGAGGGATTCTATTTTTGTAGTTGTGGATAGATTCTCAAAGATGGCACATTTTATAGCTTGTCATGAAACCGATGATGCTTCAAACATTCCGGATTTGTTCTTTAGAGAAGTCGCTAGGTTGCATGGCATGCCTAGGACTATAGTTTCTCGTCGCAATCTTAAATTTTTGATTTACTTTTGGAATAATTTATGGGCTAAACTTGGCACAAAATTGTTGTTTTCTACTACTTGTCATCCTCAAACAGATGGACAAACTGAAGTTGTCAATAGAACTTTGGGAACACTTTTGCGTGCTATTCTTAAAAAGAACTTGGATTGACATTTCTCTGGACTTTATTTTGGAGTTGCCTAGGCCTAAGAAGAGGAGGGATTCTATATTTGTAGTTGAGGATAGATTCTCTAAGATGGCACATTTTATAGCTTGTCATGAAACCGATGATGCTTCAAACATTACGGATTTGTTCTTTAGAGAAGTCGCTAGGTTGCATGGCATGCCTAGGACTATTGTTTCTCGTCGCAATGTTAAATTTTTGAGTTACTTTTGGAATAATTTATGGGCTAAACTTGGCACAAAATTGTTGTTTTCTACTACTTGTCATCCTCAAACGGATGGACAAACTGAAGTTGTCAATATAACTATGGGAACACTTTTGCGTGCTATTCTTAAAAATAACTTGGATTGACATTTCTATGGACTTTATTTTGGGGTTGTTGTGGATAGATTCTCTAAGATGGCACATTTTATAGCTTGTCGTAAAACCGATGATGCTTCAAACATTGCGGATTTGTTCTTTAGAGAAGTCGCTAGGTTGCATGGCATGCCTAGGACTATTGTTTCTCGTCACAATGTTAAATTCTTGAGTTACTTTTGGAAGACTTTATGGGCTGAACTTGGCACAAAATTGTTGTTTTCTACTACTTGTCATCCTCAAACGGATGGACAAACTGAAGTTGTCAATAGAA
Source organism: Primulina eburnea (assembly GCF_022965805.1). Classification (NCBI taxonomy): domain Eukaryota; kingdom Viridiplantae; phylum Streptophyta; class Magnoliopsida; order Lamiales; family Gesneriaceae; genus Primulina; species Primulina eburnea. Next base: position 6,846 of record NW_027330888.1, read on the forward strand.
CTTTGGGAACACTTTTGCGTGCTATTCTTAAAAAGAACTTGGATTGACATTTCTCTGGACTTTATTTTGGAGTTGCCTAGGCCTAAGAAGAGGAGGGATTCTATTTTTGTAGTTGTGGATAGATTCATTAAGATGGCACATTTTATAGCTTGTCATGAAACCGATGATGCTTCAAACATGTCGGATTTGTTCTTTAGAGAAGTCGCTAGGTTGCATGGCATGCCTAGAACTATTGTTTCTCGTCGCAATGTTAAATTTTTGAGTTACTTTTGGAATAATTTATGGGCTAAACTTGGCACAAAATTGTTGTTTTCTACTACTTGTCATCCTCAAACAGATGGACAAACTGAAGTTGTCAATAGAATTTTGGGAACAATTTTGCGTGCTATTCTTAAAAAGAACTTGGATTGACATTTCTCTAGACTTTATTTTGGAGTTGCCTAGGCCTAAGAAGAGGAGGGATTCTATATTTGTAGTGGAGGATAGATTATCTAAGATGGCACATTTTATAGCTTGTCATGAAACCGATGATGCTTCAAACATTACGGATTTGTTCTTTAGAGAAGTCGCTAGGTTGCATGGCATGCCTAGGACTATTGTTTCTCGTCGCAATGTTAAATTTTTGAGTGACTTTTGGAATAATTTATGGGCTAAACTTGGCACAAAATTGTTGTTTTCTACTAATTGTCATCTTCAAACGGATGGACAAACTGAAGTTGTCAATATAACTTTGGGAACACTTTTGCGTGCTATTCTTAAAAAGAACTTGGATTGACATTTCTATGGACTTTATTTTGGGGTTGTTGTGGATAGATTCTCTAAGATGACACATTTTATAGCTTGTCATAAAACCGATGATGCTTCAAACATTGCGGATTTGTTCTTTAGAGAAGTCGCTAGGTTGCTTGGCATGCCTAGGACTATTGTTTCTGGTCGCGATGTTAAATTCTTGATATACTTTTGGAAGACTTTATGGGCTGAACTTGGCACAAAATTGTTGTTTTCTACTACTTGCCATCCTCAAACGGATGGACAAACTGAAGTTGTCAATAGAATTTTGGGAACACTTTCGCGTGCTATTCTTAAAAAGAACTTGGATGGACATTTCTCTGGACTTTATTTTGGAGTTGCCTAGGCCTAAGAAGAGGAGGGATTCTATTTTTGTAGTTGTGGATAGATTCTCAAAGATGGCACATTTTATAGCTTGTCATGAAACCGATGATGCTTCAAACATTACGGATTTGTTCTTTAGAGAAGTCGCTAGGTTGCATGGCATGCCTAGGACTATTGTTTCTCGTCGCAATGTTAAATTTTTGAGTTACTTTTGGAATAATTTATGGGCTAAACTTGGCACAAAATTGTTGTTTTCTACTACTTGTCATCCTCAAACAGATGGACAAACTGAAGTTGTCAATAGAACTTTGGGAACACTTTTGCGTGCTATTCTTAAAAAGAACTTGGATTGACATTTCTCTGGACTTTATTTTGGAGTTGCCTAGGCCTAAGAAGATGAGGGATTCTATATTTGTAGTTGAGGATAGATTCTCTAAGATGGCACATTTTATAGCTTGTCATGAAACCGATGATGCTTCAAACATTAAGGATTTGTTCTTTAGAGAAGTCGCTAGGTTGCATGGCATGCCTAGGACTATTGTTTCTCGTCGCAATGTTAAATTTTTGAGTTACTTTTGGAATAATTTATGGGCTAAACTTGGCACAAAATTGTTGTTTTCTACTACTTGTCATCCTCAAACGAATGGACAAACTGAAGTTGTCAATATAACTTTGGGAACACTTTTGCGTGCTATTCTTAAAAAGAACTTGGATTGACATTTCTATGGACTTTATTTTGGGGTTGTTGTGGATAGATTCTCTAAGATGACATATTTTACAGCTTGTCATAAAACCGATGATGCTTCAAACATTGCGGATTTGTTCTTTAGAGAAGTCGCTAGGTTGCTTGGCATGCCTAGGACTATTGTTTCTGGTCGCGATGTTAAATTCTTGATATACTTTTGGAAGACTTTATGGGCTGAACTTGGCACAAAATTGTTGTTTTCTACTACTTGTCATCCTCAAACGGATGGACAAACTGAAGTTGTCAATAGAACTTTGGGAACACTTTTGCGTGCTATTCTTAAAAAGAACTTGGATGGACATTTCTCTGGACTTTATTTTGGAGTTGCCTAGGCCTAAGAAGAGGAGGGATTCTATTTTTGTAGTTGTGGATAGATTCTCAAAGATGGCACATTTTATAGCTTGTCATGAAACCGATGATGCTTCAAACATTCCGGATTTGTTCTTTAGAGAAGTCGCTAGGTTGCATGGCATGCCTAGGACTATAGTTTCTCGTCGCAATCTTAAATTTTTGATTTACTTTTGGAATAATTTATGGGCTAAACTTGGCACAAAATTGTTGTTTTCTACTACTTGTCATCCTCAAACAGATGGACAAACTGAAGTTGTCAATAGAACTTTGGGAACACTTTTGCGTGCTATTCTTAAAAAGAACTTGGATTGACATTTCTCTGGACTTTATTTTGGAGTTGCCTAGGCCTAAGAAGAGGAGGGATTCTATATTTGTAGTTGAGGATAGATTCTCTAAGATGGCACATTTTATAGCTTGTCATGAAACCGATGATGCTTCAAACATTACGGATTTGTTCTTTAGAGAAGTCGCTAGGTTGCATGGCATGCCTAGGACTATTGTTTCTCGTCGCAATGTTAAATTTTTGAGTTACTTTTGGAATAATTTATGGGCTAAACTTGGCACAAAATTGTTGTTTTCTACTACTTGTCATCCTCAAACGGATGGACAAACTGAAGTTGTCAATATAACTATGGGAACACTTTTGCGTGCTATTCTTAAAAATAACTTGGATTGACATTTCTATGGACTTTATTTTGGGGTTGTTGTGGATAGATTCTCTAAGATGGCACATTTTATAGCTTGTCGTAAAACCGATGATGCTTCAAACATTGCGGATTTGTTCTTTAGAGAAGTCGCTAGGTTGCATGGCATGCCTAGGACTATTGTTTCTCGTCACAATGTTAAATTTTTGAGTTACTTTTGGAATAATTTATGGGCTAAACTTGGCACAAAATTGTTGTTTTCTACTACTTGTCATCCTCAAACGGATGGACAAACTGAAGTTGTCAATAGAACTTTGGGAACACTTTTTTGTGCTATTCTTAAAAAGAACTTGGATTGACATTTCTATGGACTTTATTTTGGGGTTGCCTAGGACTAAGAAGGGGATGTATTCTATTTTTGTTGTTGTGGATAGATTCTCTAAGATGGCACATTTTATAGCTTGTCATAAAACCGATGATGCTTCAAACATTGCGGATTTGTTCTTTATAGAAGTCGCTAGGTTTCTTGGCATGCCTAGGACTATTGTTTCTGGTCGCGATGTTAAATTCTTGATATACTTTTGGAAGACTTTATGGGCTGAACTTGGCACAAAATTGTTGTTTTCTACTACTTGTCATCCTCAAACGGATGGACAAACTGAAGTTGTCAATATAACTTTGGGAACATTTTATAGCTTGTCATAAAACCGATGATGCTTCAAACATTGTGGATTTGTTCTTTAGAGAAGTCGCTAGGTTGCTTGGCATGCCTAGGACTATTGTTTCTGGTCGCGATGTTAAATTCTTGAGTTACTTTTGGAAGACTTTATGGGCTGAACTTGGCACAAAATTGTTGTTTTCTACTACTTGTCATCCTCAAACGGATGGACAAACTGAAGTTGTCAATAGAACTTTGGGAACACTTTTGCGTGCTATTCTTAAAAAGAACTTGGATTGACATTTCTCTGGACTTTATTTTGGAGTTGCCTAGGCCTAAGAAGAGGAGGGATTCTATTTTTGTAGTTGTGGATAGATTCTCTAAGATGGCACATTTTATAGCTTGTCATGAAACCGATGATGCTTCAAACATGTCGGATTTGTTCTTTAGAGAAGTCGCTAGGTTGCATGGCATGCCTAGAACTATTGTTTCTCGTCGCAATGTTAAATTTTTGAGTTACTTTTGGAATAATTTATGGGCTAAACTTGGCACAAAATTGTTGTTTTCTACTACTTGTCATCCTCAAACAGATGGACAAACTGAAGTTGTCAATAGAATTTTGGGAACAATTTTGCGTGCTATTCTTAAAAAGAACTTGGATTGACATTTCTCTAGACTTTATTTTGGAGTTGCCTAGGCCTAAGAAGAGGAGGGATTCTATATTTGTAGTGGAGGATAGATTATCTAAGATGGCACATTTTATAGCTTGTCATGAAACCGATGATGCTTCAAACATTACGGATTTGTTCTTTAGAGAAGTCGCTAGGTTGCATGGCATGCCTAGGACTATTGTTTCTCGTCGCAATGTTAAATTTTTGAGTGACTTTTGGAATAATTTATGGGCTAAACTTGGCACAAAATTGTTGTTTTCTACTAATTGTCATCTTCAAACGGATGGACAAACTGAAGTTGTCAATATAACTTTGGGAACACTTTTGCGTGCTATTCTTAAAAAGAACTTGGATTGACATTTCTATGGACTTTATTTTGGGGATGTTGTGGATAGATTCTCTAAGATGACACATTTTATAGCTTGTCATAAAACCGATGATGCTTCAAACATTGCGGATTTGTTCTTTAGAGAAGTCGCTAGGTTGCTTGGCATGCCTAGGACTATTGTTTCTGGTCGCGATGTTAAATTCTTGATATACTTTTGGAAGACTTTATGGGCTGAACTTGGCACAAAATTGTTGTTTTCTACTACTTGCCATCCTCAAACGGATGGACAAACTGAAGTTGTCAATAGAATTTTGGGAACACTTTCGCGTGCTATTCTTAAAAAGAACTTGGATGGACATTTCTCTGGACTTTATTTTGGAGTTGCCTAGGCCTAAGAAGAGGAGGGATTCTATTTTTGTAGTTGTGGATAGATTCTCAAAGATGGCACATTTTATAGCTTGTCATGAAACCGATGATGCTTCAAACATTACGGATTTGTTCTTTAGAGAAGTCGCTAGGTTGCATGGCATGCCTAGGACTATTGTTTCTCGTCGCAATGTTAAATTTTTGAGTTACTTTTGGAATAATTTATGGGCTAAACTTGGCACAAAATTGTTGTTTTCTACTACTTGTCATCCTCAAACAGATGGACAAACTGAAGTTGTCAATAGAACTTTGGGAACACTTTTGCGTGCTATTCTTAAAAAGAACTTGGATTGACATTTCTCTGGACTTTATTTTGGAGTTGCCTAGGCCTAAGAAGATGAGGGATTCTATATTTGTAGTTGAGGATAGATTTTCTAAGATGGCACATTTTATAGCTTGTCATGAAACCGATGATGCTTCAAACATTAAGGATTTGTTCTTTAGAGAAGTCGCTAGGTTGCATGGCATGCCTAGGACTATTGTTTCTCGTCGCAATGTTAAATTTTTGAGTTACTTTTGGAATAATTTATGGGCTAAACTTGGCACAAAATTGTTGTTTTCTACTACTTGTCATCCTCAAACGGATGGACAAACTGAAGTTGTCAATATAACTTTGGGAACACTTTTGCGTGCTATTCTTAAAAAGAACTTGGATTGACATTTTTATGGACTTTATTTTGGGGTTGTTGTGGATAGATTCTCTAAGATGACATATTTTATAGCTTGTCATAAAACCGATGATGCTTCAAACATTGCGGATTTGTTCTTTAGAGAAGTCGCTAGGTTGCTTGGCATGCCTAGGACTATTGTTTCTGGTCGCGATGTTAAATTCTTGATATACTTTTGGAAGACTTTATGGGCTGAACTTGGCACAAAATTGTTGTTTTCTACTACTTGTCATCCTCAAACGGATGGACAAACTGAAGTTGTCAATAGAACTTTGGGAACACTTTTGCGTGCTATTCTTAAAAAGAACTTGGATGGACATTTCTCTGGACTTTATTTTGGAGTTGCCTAGGCCTAAGAAGAGGAGGGATTCTATTTTTGTAGTTGTGGATAGATTCTCAAAAATGGCACATTTTATAGCTTGTCATGAAACCGATGATGCTTCAAACATTCCGGATTTGTTCTTTAGAGAAGTCGCTAGGTTGCATGGCATGCCTAGGACTATAGTTTCTCGTCGCAATCTTAAATTTTTGATTTACTTTTGGAATAATTTATGGGCTAAACTTGGCACAAAATTGTTGTTTTCTACTACTTGTCATCCTCAAACAGATGTTCAAACTGAAGTTGTCAATAGAACTTTGGGAACACTTTTGCGTGCTATTCTTAAAAAGAACTTGGATTGACATTTCTCTGGACTTTATTTTGGAGTTGCCTAGGCCTAAGAAGAGGAGGGATTCTATATTTGTAGTTGAGGATAGATTCTCTAAGATGGCACATTTTATAGCTTGTCATGAAACCGATGATGCTTCAAACATTACGGATTTGTTCTTTAGAGAAGTCGCTAGGTTGCATGGCATGCCTAGGACTATTGTTTCTCGTCGCAATGTTAAATTTTTGAGTTACTTTTGGATTAATTTATGGGCTAAACTTGGCACAAAATTGTTGTTTTCTACTACTTGTCATCCTCAAACGGATGGACAAACTGAAGTTGTCAATATAACTATGGGAACACTTTTGCGTGCTATTCTTAAAAATAACTTGGATTGACATTTCTATGGACTTTATTTTGGGGTTGTTGTGGATAGATTCTCTAAGATGGCACATTTTATAGCTTGTCATAAAACCGATGATGCTTCAAACATTGCGGATTTGTTCTTTAGAGAAGTCGCTAGGTTGCATGGCATGCCTAGGACTATTGTTTCTCGTCACAATGTTAAATTTTTGAGTTACTTTTGGAATAATTTATGGGCTAAACTTGGCACAAAATTGTTGTTTTCTACTACTTGTCATCCTCAAACGGATGGACAAACTGAAGTTGTCAATAGAACTTTGGGAACACTTTTCCGTGCTATTCTTAAAAAGAACTTGGATTGACATTTCTATGGACTTTATTTTGGGGTTGCCTAGGACTAAGAAGGGGATGTATTCTATTTTTGTTGTTGTGGATAGATTCTCTAAGATGGCACATTTTATAGCTTGTCATAAAACCGATGATGCTTCAAACATTGCGGATTTGTTCTTTAGAGAAGTCGCTAGGTTTCTTGGCATGCCTAGGACTATTGTTTCTGGTCGCGATGTTAAATTCTTGATATACTTTTGGAAGACTTTATGGGCTGAACTTGGCTCAAAATTGTTGTTTTCTACTACTTGTCATCCTCAAACGGATGGACAAACTGAAGTTGTCAATATAACTTTGGGAACATTTTATAGCTTGTCATAAAACCGATGATGCTTCAAACATTGCGGATTTGTTCTTTAGAGAAGTCGCTAGGTTGCTTGGCATGCCTAGGACTATTGTTTCTGGTCGCGATGTTAAATTCTTGAGTTACTTTTGGAAGACTTTATGGGCTGAACTTGGCACAAAATTGTTGTTTTCTACTACTTGTCATCCTCAAACGGATGGACAAACTGAAGTTGTCAATAGAACTTTGGGAACACTTTTGCGTGCTATTCTTAAAAAGAACTTGGATTGACATTTCTCTGGACTTTATTTTGGATTTGCCTAGGCCTAAGAAGAGGAGAGATTCTATTTTTGTAGTTGTTGATAGATTCTCTAAGATGGCACATTTTATAGCTTGTCATGAAACCGATGATGCTTCAAACATTACGGATTTGTTCTTTAGAGAAGTCGCTAGGTTGCATGGCATGCCAAGGACTATTGTTTCTCGTCGCAATGTTAAATTTTTGAGTTACTTTTGGAATAATTTATGGGCTAAACTTGACACAAAATTGTTGTTTTCTACTACTTGTCATCCTCAAACGGATGGACAAACTGAAGTTGTCAATATAACTTTGGGAACACTTTTGCGTGCTATTCTTAAAAAGAACTTGAATTGACAATTCTATGGACTTTATTTTGGGGTTGTTGTGGATAGATTCTCTAAGATGGCACATTTTATAGCTTTTCATAAAACCGATGATGCTTCAAACATTGCGGATTTGTTCTTTAGAGAAGTCGCTAGGTTGCATGGCATGCCTAGGACTATTGTTTCTCGTCGCAATGTTAAATTTTTGAGTTACTTTTGGAATAATTTATGGGCTAAACTTGGCACAAAATTGTTGTTTTCTACTACTTGTCATCCTCAAACGGATGGACAAACTGAAGTTGTCAATAGAACTTTGGGAACACTTTTCCGTGCTATTCTTAAAAAGAACTTGGATTGACATTTCTATGGACTTTATTTTGGGGTTGCCTAGGACTAAGAAGGGGATGTATTCTATTTTTGTTGTTGTGGATAGATTCTCTAAGATGGCACATTTTATAGCTTGTCATAAAACCGATGATGCTTCAAACATTGCGGATTTGTTCTTTAGAGAAGTCGCTAGGGTTCTTGGCATGCCTAGAACTATTGTTTCTGGTCGCGATGTTAAATTCTTGAGTTACTTTTGGAAGACATTATGGGCTGAACTTGGCACAAAATTGTTGTTTTCTACTACTTATCATCCTCAAACGGATGGACAAACTGAAGTTGTCAATATAACTTTGGGTACAATTTATAGCTTGTCATAAAACCGATGATGCTTCAAACATTGCGGATTTGTTCTTTAGAGAAGTCGCTAGGTTGCTTGGCATGCCTAGGACTATTGTTTCTGGTCGCGATGTTAAATTATTGAGTTACTTTTGGAAGACTTTATGGGCTGAACTTGGCACAAAATTGTTGTTTTCTACTACTTGTAATCCTCAAACGGATGGACAAACTGAATTTGTCAATAGAACTTTGGGAACACTTTTGCGTGCTATTCTTAAAAAGAACTTGGATTGACACTTCTCTGGACTTTATTTTGGAGTTGCCTAGGCCTAAGAAGAGGAGGGATTCTATTTTTGTAGTTGTGGATAGATTCTCTAAGATGGCACATTTTATAGCTTGTCATGAAACCGATGATGCTTCAAACATTCCGGATTTGTTCTTTAGAGAAGTCGCTAGGTTGCATGTGTAATAGCCGAGCCCAGTGTACGGTACGATTTAAGTTTCGTTTGTTATTTGGGATATTTGATTAGATGTTCAGAGTTGTATTTTTGGGCTATAGTATTGTTAGTTTTATTGTCTTGAGGTATTAGATGATGTTGGTTGTTCGTTTCAGAGTTTCGGATCGATTCTAGTTGCATGGGAATAGTGCTTGGCCGTGGCTTGAGTGCACCCGCGCTCTTAACTGGAGTGCCCCCGCGGTGTACTGTGCTGTTTTGGAGTTGGAATGCCGTGAGCACACCGCACCCGCGGTGATGTAGAGACCGCCCCTGCGGTAGAGACCGCACCCGCGCTGTTTGCAGTGCCGCACCCGCGCTGTTCGAGTTCCAGATTTTTTTGAGATGCCGTAGCCTTTGCGCACCCGCGGTCCTTGTGTTGGCGCACCCGCGGTGAAGGTATGGGCGAGTTTTTAAGCTACTTTTTGGAGTGGTTGGCCATACTTTCCCTTTCTTTTCTCCTCCATTCTCGACTTTTCTCTCCATTTCTAGGGTTTTTGGTCATTTCTTTCACTTCCTATCTTCGATTCAAGCGTTTGTTTGGAATTTCGACTTGAGATCGACGTTCTCCTTGGTGCTAGGAAGCTTGGGTAAGTTTTTGGTGCGATTCTGTTAAGGTTGTAAATTAAGAGTTGTTTAGGTTGGTTGTTTATGTGGATTTATGGATTATTTAGCTTGTAATCTTGGATATTTAGTTGATATTGGTGTTATTTGTGGATTATTTGTTGTAGGTGGTGATCAAGAAGCTAAGTTGAGGTGTTTGTTGTGGTTTGTAAGTGGAAATTCATTCCTTTTGCTCACATGATTTTATATGTATGTGTTTCAAAGAGTTTATTGTGTTATTCCCTTTCATTTGATCCATAGTATGTATTGTTATATGTATTGGAGGCATTGTATGTCTCATTATTGATTAAAGGGAATACAAAGAGATATATAGAGTTCAAAGTGATTGTTAAAACCAGAGAAGAGTTTAAATGTTTTCGGATTGATAAATACATAGTCAGAGATTGCATGCAATATTAGATGATCATCGCCCAGAGGCTTATATCCCTCAGAGTTATCGGTATTTATATCGATTTGGGATACGAGCAACCCCAGAGCAGAGATACTATTGATATCAATCCCCAGAGCAAAAGAGAAATACCATCATATTTTATGCTATTGCTATATTATTGATATTCAGAGTTTACAGTTCAGAGTTGATGGTATTTATGATTTCAAAGAGATGTTTTACAGAGTTATTGTTCATTGTTATATAAGAGTTCCACTTGCTGAGATTTATTCTCATTTCAGTTATTTTCATGTGATGCAGATCAGAGTGGTGCCTCGGGACGTTGACTGTAGATCGGGGGTCATATGCATACACCGTTGGAAGGAGGATTTTGGCATGATCATAGGAATGATATTTTGTTTTTGTTATGTCATTTAAATGATCATGTATTTATTTTGTAAAGATATTTGATGAAATGTATTTTGAAACTCCTTCCGTATATTTTAAGAGAAAATTTTATTTCCGCTGCGTATTTATTTTAAAAGAGGATCGGGGTGTCACATTTAGTGGTATCAGAGCGGTGTTCTTCGGACCAATGCATATGACTTCGTCTACTTTCAACTGTCCGGGTATGTTTTCTTTGCATCTATCTATTGTTATGTATTGATTGGTATCTTGTGAGCATTGTAGAGTAGAGGATGCCTCCTAAGCGTAAGGCGTCAGAGGGGGAGGATAGTTCGTCCTCGAGAGTTGTCGACGAGTTCGGCAAGTTACTGAAGGAGCAGGCTAAGGTTCACAGTGAGCAGATCCAGCAGTTGCTTAGACTGCAAGGAGCAGGCCAGGGCAGAGACCAAGGTAGGGGGCAGGTTGCTCCAGTAGCAGTTGGTTCTGATGCTATCTTTTCTGCGTTTAAGAGGATGGATCCACCCGAGTTTCCAGGCAGCTCCGATCCTTTAGCTGCAGTAGAGTGGGTCAAGGCTTTGGAGGCGATTTTTGATCATCTCCACTATGAGGACAGAGACCGTATCAGTTGTGCTGTTTTCATGCTGGTTAAAGCTGCACGTTTGTGGTGGAATGCGACCAAGGTTGGCATTGATGTTTCTACTTTGAAGTGGTCTGAGTTTACTGAGCTTTTCTACGACAAGTACTTTCCTGATGCACTGCGAGCGAGGAAGGTCACAGAGTTCTTGGAGCTTCGTCAGGGGAGCTTGAATGTGGACGAGTATATTCTCAAGTTCGAGGAGGGTTGCCTTTTTGCTCCGTACATTGCTACCAGTGATAAAGATAAAGGTGCTCACTTCATTCGAGGCCTTAGAGCGGAGATCAGGCGTGATATCAATATGTCCAAGGCTGTGACTTTCAAGGAGATTGTGTCCAAGGCGTTGCTAGCAGAGCAGGACGAGAAGGATATCGCCAGGGAGAGACAGGCGAGGCACCAGGCTAGTGTTCAAAGAGGCCAGAGTTCAGGTCAGCGTGGCAGAGATCGATTCAAGGGGAAGGGCAAGGTGGATCAGAGTCCTAGGCCACCGTCAGTGCCAGTTGCTCCGTCTGATTCTGAGAGATCTTTGTGTCCCAAGTGTAGCAGACCTCATCGTGGAGAGTGTAGATTTGGCTCTCGTTCTTGTTATCGTTGTGGCATGCCAGGCCATATTTCCAGAGATTGTCCTAGGGGAGCTAGCCAGGAGAAGGTGCAGGGTCGTATCTTTTCGATGACTAAGGAAGGTATTAATCGTAATTCTTCTGTAATCTCTAGTTCCATTTTAATTTCAGGCAGAGTAGCTACTACTTTGATTGATACTGGTGCTACTCATTCTTTTATGTCTGAATTGTTTTTGAGATCTTTGGGTATAGTTCCTTCTGTTATTCCCCTTCAGCTTAGTGTTGTTTTGCCTTCGGGAGATGTTTTGTGCCCGACTTCCATAGTGTATGCGTGCCCCGTTCGTTTTGTTGATCGAGAGGTCTTTGCTGATTTGATTGTGATCCCGATGGTTGCCTTTGATGTTATTCTTGGCATGGATTGGCTGTCGACCTATCGTGCTGTTATTGATTGCGTTGCTAAGACGGTGACTTTTGCAGATGATGACCAGGGAGGAATTCTCGCCAGCTCAGGTACTTCGCTGGTCCTTCCTTTTATTTCGTGTCTTGGTGCTGAGAAGCTATTGTGTAGAGGTTGTGATGTTTTTCTAGCATCTGTTGTGGATATGGATAGACTGATTAAGTTGAATATTGATGATATTGATGTGGTGAGGGAGTTTGCGGATGTGTTTGAGGATGATGTTCCGGGTTTGCCGCCAGATAGAGATGTAGAGTTTGTTATTGATCTTGCTCCAGGTACGGTTCCTATTTCTAAGGCTCCGTATAGGATGGCTCCTACCGAGATGAAAGAGTTGAAGACGCAGTTGCAGGATCTTCTAGATAAGGGTTTCATTCGTCCGAGTTCTTCGCCTTGGGGAGCTCCGGTTCTATTTGTTAAGAAGAAGGACGGGTCTTTGCGTCTGTGTATCGATTACAGAGAGCTCAACAAAGTGACGATCAAGAACAAGTATCCGTTGCCACGGATTGACGATCTATTTGACCAACTCCAGGGTGCCACTGTTTTCTCGAAGATTGATCTTCGGTCTGGCTACTATCAGTTGAAGGTTAGGGAGTCTGATATCCCTAAGACGGCTTTCAGGACCAGGTATGGTCACTATGAGTTTCTCGTGATGTCTTTTGGTTTGACCAATGCCCCTTCTGTTTTCATGGACCTGATGAACCGTGTGTTCAAGCCGTATTTGGATAGCTTCGTCATTGTCTTTATCGACGATATATTGATCTATTCCAAGACCAGAGAGCTTCATTCAGAGCATCTCAGAGTTGTTCTCCAGTTGCTGAGAGAGCGGAGGTTGTTTGCTAAGTTGAAGAAGTGTGAGTTTTGGCTGGATCAGATTTCTTTTCTAGGCCATGTCGTTTCGAGGGATGGCATTGCTGTTGATCCGATGAAGATAGAGGCGATTCAGAAGTGGCCTATTCCTACGACTGTTTCAGAGGTACGCAGTTTCCTTGGTTTGGCGGGTTATTATCGTCGTTTTATTTCGGATTTTTCCAAGATTGCCCTGCCATTGTCCAATCTGACAAGGAAGACTGTGAAGTTCGAGTGGTCTATAGATTGCCAGAGCGCATTTCAGGAGTTGAAGGATAGATTGACGTCAGCTCCTATTCTCGCATTGCCCAGTGGTTCAGAGGATTTTGTGGTCTTTACCGATGCGTCGAAGAAGGGTCTCGGTGCAGTGTTGATGCAGAGAGGTAAGGTCATTGCCTATGCTTCTCGCCAGTTGAAGGATTATGAGAAGAATTATCCGACGCACGATTTGGAGCTAGCAGCTGTGGTTTTCGCCCTTAAGATTTGGAGACATTATCTGTATGGCGAAAAGTGTGAGATCTTCACAGACCACAAGAGTTTGAAGTATCTGTTCTCGCAGAAAGAGCTCAATATGCGGCAGAGGAGGTGGTTAGAGCTGGTCAAAGATTACGATGTGACTATCAGTTATCACCCAGGGAAGGCGAATGTTGTGGCTGATGCTTTAAGCCGCAAGTCGAGTGTTTCATTGAGTTCTTTGATTCAGAGACCGTTGCTGATGGATTTGCAGAGAGAGGAGATTGATCTGGTGATTCCAGGCACCATTGCTCGTCTTTCAGCGTTAGTTATTCGATCTTCATTGACGGACAGGATTCGTAGAGAGCAGTCGACTGATGTTCAGTTGACAGAGTTGAGAGATAGAGCAGAGATTAGAGGTAATTCAGAGTTTGCTTGAATGGTGATGGTTTGGTGACTTTCAGAGGTCGTATTTGTGTTCCTTCTGGCGACGATATTCGTAGAGATATTCTGACAGAGGCTCATACCGCGCCGTATTCGATTCATCCAGGCAGTACGAAGATGTATCAGGATCTTCGTCGACTCTACTGGTGGCCAGGTATGAAGAAGGATGTTGCCGTGTTCATTTCTCAGTGCCTTACTTGTCAGCAGGTGAAGATTGAGCACCAGAGACCTGCTGGGACATTGTTGTCGTTGCCGATTCCTCAGTGGAAGTGGGAGCATATTACGATGGATTTCGTGACTGGTCTTCCCAGAGTGCGGAGAGGTTTCAATTCTATTTGGGTTATCGTTGATCGATTGACTAAGTCAGCGCACTTTCTTCCAGTCAAGACGACGTATTCGATGAACCAGTATGCCGAGGACTACATAGCAGAGATTGTTAGACTTCATGGTGTTCCTGTGTCGATCGTGTCTGATCGTGACCCCAGATTTACTTCAGAGTTTTGGAAGAGTTTGCACAGAGCTATGGGTTCGCGATTAGCGTTCAGTACAGCCTATCATCCTCAGAGTGATGGTCAGTCAGAGAGAGTCATTCAGATTCTTGAGGATATGCTCAGAGCGTGTACTATAGACTTTCCAGGTAGCTGGGATTCTTTGTTGCCTTTGGCTGAGTTCACTTATAATAATAGCTACCAGGCGACGATTGGCATGGCACCGTATGAGGCACTTTATGGCAGGAAGTGCAGGTCTCCCTTGTATTGGGACGAGGTTGGTGAGAGGAAGATGTTGGGACCAGAGTTGGTCCAGCAGACTGCTGATGTTGTTGCTGTTATCAGAGAAAGGATGAAGACTGCCCAGTCCAGACAGAAGAGCTATGCAGATGTTCGTCGCAGACCTTTGCAGTTCGAGATTGGCGACCACGTGTTTCTGAAGATAGCACCTCTCAAGGGTGTGATGAGATTTGGCAAGAAGGGCAAGTTGAGTCCTAGATTTATTGGTCCATTCGAGATTTTGGACAGAGTTGGTGACAGAGCCTACAGATTAGCCCTACCTCCAGATCTTGACAGAGTTCATAATGTGTTTCACGTTTCGATGCTCAGGAAGTATGTTGCAGATCCTTCCCATGTTCTTCGCCATGAGCCATTGGACTTGACGCCGAATTTGACATATCAAGAGATTCCGATTCAGATTTTGGATCGCACAGTTAGAGTTCTGAGGAACAAAGAGATCGGCATTGTCAAAGTTCTTTGGAGGAACCATTTGTTAGAGGAGGCTACGTGGGAACCAGAGGATGAGATGAGAGAGAAGTATCCTGAGTTGTTCGTGCCGTGACGTCAATTTCGCGGACGAAATTCCCTTAAGGGGGGGAGATTGTAATAGCCGAGCCCAGTGTACGGTACGATTTAAGTTTCGTTTGTTATTTGGGATATTTGATTAGATGTTCAGAGTTGTATTTTTGGGCTATAGTATTGTTAGTTTTATTGTCTTGAGGTATTAGTTGATGTTGGTTGTTCGTTTCAGAGTTTCGGATCGATTCTAGTTGCATGGGAATAGTGCTTGGCCGTGGCTTGAGTGCACCCGCGCTCTTAACTGGAGTGCCCCCGCGGTGTACTGTGCTGTTTTGGAGTTGGAATGCCGTGAGCACACCGCACCCGCGGTGATGTAGAGACCGCCCCTGCGGTAGAGACCGCACCCGCGCTGTTTGCAGTGCCGCACCCGCGCTGTTCGAGTTCCAGATTTTTTTGAGATGCCGTAGCCTTTGCGCACCCGCGGTCCTTGTGTTGGCGCACCCGCGGTGAAGGTATGGGCGAGTTTTTAAGCTACTTTTTGGAGTGGTTGGCCATACTTTCCCTTTCTTTTCTCCTCCATTCTCGACTTTTCTCTCCATTTCTAGGGTTTTTGGTCATTTCTTTCACTTCCTATCTTCGATTCAAGCGTTTGTTTGGAATTTCGACTTGAGATCGACGTTCTCCTTGGTGCTAGGAAGCTTGGGTAAGTTTTTGGTGCGATTCTGTTAAGGTTGTAAATTAAGAGTTGTTTAGGTTGGTTGTTTATGTGGATTTATGGATTATTTAGCTTGTAATCTTGGATATTTAGTTGATATTGGTGTTATTTGTGGATTATTTGTTGTAGGTGGTGATCAAGAGCTAAGTTGAGGTGTTTGTTGTGGTTTGTAAGTGGAAATTCATTCCTTTTGCTCACATGATTTTATATGTATGTGTTTCAAAGAGTTTATTGTGTTATTCCCTTTCATTTGATCCATAGTATGTATTGTTATATGTATTGGAGGCATTGTATGTCTCATTATTGATTAAAGGGAATACAAAGAGATATATAGAGTTCAAAGTGATTGTTAAAACCAGAGAAGAGTTTAAATGTTTTCGGATTGATAAATACATAGTCAGAGATTGCATGCAATATTAGATGATCATCGCCCAGAGGCTTATATCCCTCAGAGTTATCGGTATTTATATCGATTTGGGATACGAGCAACCCCAGAGCAGAGATACTATTGATATCAATCCCCAGAGCAAAAGAGAAATACCATCATATTTTATGCTATTGCTATATTATTGATATTCAGAGTTTACAGTTCAGAGTTGATGGTATTTATGATTTCAAAGAGATGTTTTACAGAGTTATTGTTCATTGTTATATAAGAGTTCCACTTGCTGAGATTTATTCTCATTTCAGTTATTTTCATGTGATGCAGATCAGAGTGGTGCCTCGGGACGTTGACTGTAGATCGGGGGTCATATGCATACACCGTTGGAAGGAGGATTTTGGCATGATCATAGGAATGATATTTTGTTTTTGTTATGTCATTTAAATGATCATGTATTTATTTTGTAAAGATATTTGATGAAATGTATTTTGAAACTCCTTCCGTATATTTTTAAGAGAAATTTTATTTCCGCTGCGTATTTATTTTAAAAGAGGATCGGGGTGTCACAGCATGGCATGCCTAGGACTATTGTTTCTCGTCGCAATGTTAAATTTTTGAGTTACTTTTGGAATAATTTATGGGCTAAACTTGGCACAAAATTGTTGTTTTCTACTACTTGTCATCCTCAAACAGATGGACAAGCTGAAGTTGTCAATAACTTTGGGAACACTTTTGCGTGCTATTCTTAAAAAGAACTTGGATTGACATTTCTATGGACTTTATTTTGGAGTTGCCTAGGCCTAAGAAGAGGAGGGATTCGATTTTTGTAGTTGTGGATAGATTCTCTAAGATGGCACATTTTATAGCTTGTCATGAAACCGATGATGCTTCAAACATTCCGGATTTGTTCTTTAGAGAAGTCGGTATGTTGCATGGCATGCCTAGGACTATTTTTTCTCGTCGCAATGTTAAATTCTTGAGTTACTTTTGGAAGACTTTATGGGCTAAACTTGGCACAAAATTGTTGTTTTCTACTACTTGTCATCCTCAAACGGATGGACAAACTGAAGTTGTCAATAGAACTTTGGGAACACTTTTGCGTGCTATTCTTAAAAGAACTTGGATTGACATTTCTATGGACTTTATTTTGGGGTTGCCTAGGACTAAGAAGGGGAGGGATTCTATTTTTGTTGTTGTGGATAGATTCTCTAAGATGGCACATTTTATAGCTTGTCATAAAACCGATGATGCTTCAAACATTGCGGATTTGTTCTTTAGAGAAGTCGTTAGGTTGCATGGCATGCCTAGGACTATTGTTTCTGGTCGCGATGTTAAATTCTTGAGTTACTTTTGGAAGACTTTATGGGCTAAACTTGGCACAAAATTGTTGTTTTCTACTACTTGTCATCCTCAAACGGATGGACAAACTGAAGTTGTCAATAGAACTTTGGGAACACTTTTGCGTGCTATTCTTAAAAAGAACTTGGATTGACATTTCTATGGACTTTATTTTGGGGTTGCCTAGGACTAAGAAGGGGAGGGATTCTATTTTTGTTGTTGTGGATAGATTCTCTAAGATGGCACATTTTATAGCTTGTCATAAAACCGATGATGCTTCAAACATTGCGGATTTGTTCTTTAGAGAAGTCGTTAGGTTGCATGGCATGCCTAGGACTATTGTTTCTGGTCGCGATGTTAAATTCTTGAGTTACTTTTGGAAGACTTTATGGGCTAAACTTGGCACAAAATTGTTGTTTTCTACTACTTGTCATCCTCAAACGGATGGACAAACTGAAGTTGTCAATAGAACTTTGGGAACACTTTTGCGTGCTATTCTTAAAAAGAACTTGGATTGACATTTCTATGGACTTTATTTTGGGGTTGCCTAGGACTAAGAAGGGGAGGGATTCTATTTTTGTTGTTGTGGATAGATTCTCTAAGATGGCACATTTTATAGCTTGTCATAAAACCGATGATGCTTCAAACATTGCGGATTTGTTCTTTAGAGAAGTCGTTAGGTTGCATGGCATGCCTAGGACTATTGTTTCTGGTCGCGATGTTAAATTCTTGAGTTACTTTTGGAAGACTTTATGGGCTAAACTTGGCACAAAATTGTTGTTTTCTACTACTTGTCATCCTCAAACGGATGGACAAACTGAAGTTGTCAATAGAACTTTGGGAACACTTTTGCGTGCTATTCTTAAAAAGAACTTGGATTGACATTTCTATGGACTTTATTTTGGGGTTGCCTAGGACTAAGAAGGGGAGGGATTCTATTTTTGTTGTTGTGGATAGATTCTCTAAGATGGCACATTTTATAGCTTGTCATAAAACCGATGATGCTTCAAACATTGCGGATTTGTTCTTTAGAGAAGTCGTTAGGTTGCATGGCATGCCTAGGACTATTGTTTCTGGTCGCGATGTTAAATTCTTGAGTTACTTTTGGAAGACTTTATGGGCTAAACTTGGCACAAAATTGTTGTTTTCTACTACTTGTCATCCTCAAACGGATGGACAAACTGAAGTTGTCAATAGAACTTTGGGAACACTTTGCGTGCTATTCTTAAAAAGAACTTGGATTGACATTTCTATGGACTTTATTTTGGGGTTGCCTAGGACTAAGAAGGGGAACATTTTATAGCTTGTCATAAAACCGATGATGCTTCAAACATTGCGGATTTGTTCTTTAGAGAAGTCGCTAGGTTGCTTGGCATGCCTAGGACTATTGTTTCTGGTCGCGATGTTAAATTCTTGAGTTACTTTTGGAAGACTTTATGGGCTGAACTTGGCACAAAATTGTTGTTTTCTACTACTTGTCATCCTCAAACGGATGGACAAACTGAAGTTGTCAATAGAACTTTGGGAACACTTTTGTGTGCTATTCTTAAAAAGAACTTGGATTGACATTTCTCTGGACTTTATTTTGGAGTTGCCTAGGCCTAAGAAGAGGAGAGATTCTATTTTTGTAGTTGTTGATAGATTCTCTAAGATGGCACATTTTATAGCTTGTCATGAAACCGATGATGCTTCATACATTACGGATTTGTTCTTTAGAGAAGTCGCTAGGTTGCATGGCATGCCTAGGACTATTGTTTCTCGTCGCAATGTTAAATTTTTGAGTGACTTTTGGAAGACTTTATGGGCTAAACTTGGCACAAAATTGTTGTTTTCTACTACTTGTCATCCTCAAACGGATGGACAAACTGAAGTTGTCAATAGAACTTTGGGAACACTTTTGCGTGCTATTCTTAAAAAGAACTTGGATTGACATTTCTATGGACTTTATTTTGGGTTGCCTAGGACTAAGAAGGGGAGGGATTCTATTTTTGTTGTTGTGGATAGATTCTCTAAGATGGCACATTTTATAGCTTGTCATAAAACCGATGATGCTTCAAACATTGCGGATTTGTTCTTTAGAGAAGTCGCTAGGTTGCATGGCATGCCTAGGACTATTGTTTCTGGTCGCGATGTTAAATTCTTGAGTTACTTTTGGAAGACTTTATGGGCTAAACTTGGCACAAAATTGTTGTTTTCTACTACTTGTCATCCTCAAACGGATGGACAAACTGAAGTTGTCAATAGAACTTTGGGAACACTTTTGCGTGCTATTCTTAAAAAGAACTTGGATTGACATTTCTATGGACTTTATTTTGGGTTGCCTAGGACTAAGAAGAGGAGGATTCTATTTTTGTAGTTGTGGATAGATTCTCTAAGATGGCACATTTTATAGCTTGTCATGAAACCGATGATGCTTCAAACATGTCGGATTTGTTCTTTAGAGAAGTCGCTAGGTTGCATGGCATGCCTAGGACTATTGTTTCTCGTCGCAATGTTAAATTTTGAGTTACTTTTGGAATAATTTATGGGCTAAACTTGGCACAAAATTGTTGTTTTCTACTACTTGTCATTCCTCAAACAGATGGACAAACTGAAGTTGTCAATAGAACTTTGGGAACACTTTTGCGTGCTATTCTTAAAAAGAACTTGGATTGACATTTCTCTAGGACTTTATTTTGGAGTTGCCTAGGACTAAGAAGAGGAGGGATTCTATATTTGTAGTTGTAGGATAGATTCTCTAAGATGGCACATTTTATAGCTTGTCATAAAACCGATGATGCTTCAAACATTGCGGATTTGTTCTTTAGAGAAGTCGCTAGGTTGCATGGCATGCCTAGGACTATTGTTTCTGGTCGCGATGTTAAATTCTTGAGTTACTTTTGGAAGACTTTATGGGCTAAACTTGGCACAAAATTGTTGTTTTCTACTACTTGTCATCCTCAAACGGATGGACAAACTGAAGTTGTCAATAGAACTTTGGGAACACTTTTGCGTGCTATTCTTAAAAAGAACTTGGATTGACATTTCTATGGACTTTATTTTGGGGTTGCCTAGGACTAAGAAGGGGAGGGATTCTATTTTTGTTGTTGTGGATAGATTCTCTAAGATGGCACATTTTATAGCTTGTCATAAAACCGATGATGCTTCAAACATTGCGGATTTGTTCTTTAGAGAAGTCGTTAGGTTGCATGGCATGCCTAGGACTATTGTTTCTGGTCGCGATGTTAAATTCTTGAGTTACTTTTGGAAGACTTTATGGGCTAAACTTGGCACAAAATTGTTGTTTTCTACTACTTGTCATCCTCAAACGGATGGACAAACTGAAGTTGTCAATAGAACTTTGGGAACACTTTCGCGTGCTATTCTTAAAAAGAACTTGGATTGACATTTCTATGGACTTTATTTTGGAGTTGCCTAGGACTAAGAAGAGGAGGGATTCTATTTTTGTAGTTGTGGATAGATTCTCTAAGATGGCACATTTTATAGCTTGTCATGAAACCGATGATGCTTCAAACATTACGGATTTGTTCTTTAGAGAAGTCGCTAGGTTGCATGGCATGCCTAGGACTATTGTTTCTCGTCGCAATGTTAAATTCTTGAGTTACTTTTGGAATACTTTATGGGCTAAACTTGGCACAAAATTGTTGTTTTCTACTACTTGTCATCCTCAAACAGATGGACAAACTGAAGTTGTCAATAGAACTTTGGGAACACTTTTGCGTGCTATTCTTAAAAAGAACTTGGATTGACATTTCTATGGACTTTATTTTGGAGTTGCCTAGGACTAAGAAGATGAGGGATTCTATATTTGTTAGTTGAGGATAGATTCTCTAAGATGGCACATTTTATAGCTTGTCATAAAACCGATGATGCTTCAAACATTGCGGATTTGTTCTTTAGAGAAGTCGTTAGGTTGCATGGCATGCCTAGGACTATTGTTTCTGGTCGCGATGTTAAATTCTTGAGTTACTTTTGGAAGACTTTATGGGCTAAACTTGGCACAAAATTGTTGTTTTCTACTACTTGTCATCCTCAAACGGATGGACAAACTGAAGTTGTCAATAGAACTTTGGGAACACTTTTGCGTGCTATTCTTAAAAAGAACTTGGATTGACATTTCTATGGACTTTATTTTGGGTTGCCTAGGACTAAGAAGGGGAGGGATTCTATTTTTGTTGTTGTGGATAGATTCTCTAAGATGGCACATTTTATAGCTTGTCATAAAACCGATGATGCTTCAAACATTGCGGATTTGTTCTTTAGAGAAGTCGTTAGGTTGCATGGCATGCCTAGGACTATTGTTTCTGGTCGCGATGTTAAATTCTTGAGTTACTTTTGGAAGACTTTATGGGCTAAACTTGGCACAAAATTGTTGTTTTCTACTACTTGTCATCCTCAAACGGATGGACAAACTGAAGTTGTCAATAGAACTTTGGGAACACTTTTGCGTGCTATTCTTAAAAAGAACTTGGATGGACATTTTCTATGGACTTTATTTTGGAGTTGCCTAGGCCTAAGAAGAGGAGGGATTCTATTTTTGTAGTTGTGGATAGATTCTCTAAGATGGCACATTTTATAGCTTGTCATGAAACCGATGATGCTTCAAACATTCCGGATTTGTTCTTTAGAGAAGTCGCTAGGTTGCATGGCATGCCTAGGACTATAGTTTCTCGTCGCAATCTTAAATTTTTGATTTACTTTTGGAATAATTTATGGGCTAAACTTGGCACAAAATTGTTGTTTTCTACTACTTGTCATCCTCAAACAGATGGACAAACTGAAGTTGTCAATAGAACTTTGGGAACACTTTTGCGTGCTATTCTTAAAAAGAACTTGGATTGACATTTCTATGGACTTTATTTTGGAGTTGCCTAGGCCTAAGAAGAGGAGGGATTCTATATTTGTAGTTGAGGATAGATTCTCTAAGATGGCACATTTTATAGCTTGTCATGAAACCGATGATGCTTCAAACATTACGGATTTGTTCTTTAGAGAAGTCGCTAGGTTGCATGGCATGCCTAGGACTATTGTTTCTCGTCGCAATGTTAAATTTTTGAGTTACTTTTGGATTAATTTATGGGCTAAACTTGGCACAAAATTGTTGTTTTCTACTACTTGTCATCCTCAAACGGATGGACAAACTGAAGTTGTCAATATAACTATGGGAACACTTTTGCGTGTTATTCTTAAAAAGAACTTGGATTGACATTTCTATGGACTTTATTTTGGGGTTGCCTAGGACTAAGAAGGGGATGTATTCTATTTTTGTTGTTGTGGATAGATTCTCTAAGATGGCACATTTTATAGCTTGTCATAAAACCGATGATGCTTCAAACATTGCGGATTTGTTCTTTAGAGAAGTCGCTAGGTTTCTTGGCATGCCTAGGACTATTGTTTCTGGTCGCGATGTTAAATTCTTGAGTTACTTTTGGAAGACTTTATGGGCTAAACTTGGCACAAAATTGTTGTTTTCTACTACTTGTCATCCTCAAACGGATGGACAAACTGAAGTTGTCAATAGAACTTTGGGAACACTTTTGCGTGCTATTCTTAAAAAGAACTTGGATTGACATTTCTATGGACTTTATTTTGGGGTTGCCTAGGACTAAGAAGGGGAGGGATTCTATTTTTGTTGTTGTGGATAGATTCTCTAAGATGGCACATTTTATAGCTTGTCATAAAACCGATGATGCTTCAAACATTGCGGATTTGTTCTTTAGAGAAGTCGTTAGGTTGCATGGCATGCCTAGGACTATTGTTTCTGGTCGCGATGTTAAATTCTTGAGTTACTTTTGGAAGACTTTATGGGCTAAACTTGGCACAAAATTGTTGTTTTCTACTACTTGTCATCCTCAAACGGATGGACAAACTGAAGTTGTCAATAGAACTTTGGGAACACTTTTGCGTGCTATTCTTAAAAAGAACTTGGATTGACATTTCTATGGACTTTATTTTGGGGTTGCCTAGGACTAAGAAGGGGAGGGATTCTATTTTTGTTGTTGTGGATAGATTCTCTAAGATGGCACATTTTATAGCTTGTCATAAAACCGATGATGCTTCAAACATTGCGGATTTGTTCTTTAGAGAAGTCGTTAGGTTGCATGGCATGCCTAGGACTATTGTTTCTGGTCGCGATGTTAAATTCTTGAGTTACTTTTGGAAGACTTTATGGGCTAAACTTGGCACAAAATTGTTGTTTTCTACTACTTGTCATCCTCAAACGGATGGACAAACTGAAGTTGTCAATAGAACTTTGGGAACACTTTTGCGTGCTATTCTTAAAAAGAACTTGGATTGACATTTCTATGGACTTTATTTTGGGGTTGCCTAGGACTAAGAAGGGGAGGGATTCTATTTTTGTTGTTGTGGATAGATTCTCTAAGATGGCACATTTTATAGCTTGTCATAAAACCGATGATGCTTCAAACATTGCGGATTTGTTCTTTAGAGAAGTCGCTAGGTTGCTTGGCATGCCTAGGACTATTGTTTCTGGTCGCGATGTTAAATTCTTGATATACTTTTGGAAGACTTTATGGGCTGAACTTGGCACAAAATTGTTGTTTTCTACTACTTGTCATCCTCAAATAGATGGACAAACTGAAGTTGTCAATAGAACTTTGGGAACACTTTTGCGTGCTATTCTTAAAAAGAACTTGGATTGACATTTCTCTGGACTTTATTTTGGAGTTGCCTAGGCCTAAGAAGAGGAAGGATTCTATTTTTGTAGTTGTGGATAGATTCTCTAAGATGGCACATTTTATAGCTTGTCATGAAACCGATGATGCTTCAAACATGTCGGATTTGTTCTTTAGAGAAGTCGCTAGGTTGCATGGCATGCCTAGAACTATTGTTTCTCGTCGCAATGTTAAATTTTTGAGTTACTTTTGGAATAATTTATGGGCTAAACTTGGCACAAAATTGTTGTTTTCTACTACTTGTCATTCTCAAACAGATGGACAAACTGAAGTTGTCAATAGAACTTTGGGAACAATTTTGCGTGCTATTCTTAAAAAGAACTTGGATTGACATTTCTCTAGACTTTATTTTGGAGTTGCCTAGGCCTAAGAAGAGGAGGGATTCTATATATGTAGTGGAGGATAGATTATCTAAGATGGCACATTTTATAGCTTGTCATGAAACCGATGATGCTTCAAACATTACGGATTTGTTCTTTAGAGAAGTCGCTAGGTTGCATGGCATGCCTAGGACTATTGTTTCTCGTCGCAATGTTAAATTTTTGAGTGACTTTTGGAATAATTTATGGGCTAAACTTGGCACAAAATTGTTGTTTTCTACTAATTGTCATCTTCAAACGGATGGACAAACTGAAGTTGTCAATATAACTTTGGGAACACTTTTGCGTGCTATTCTTAAAAAGAACTTGGATTGACATTTCTATGGACTTTATTTTGGGGTTGCCTAGGACTAAGAAGGGGAGGGATTCTATTTTTGTTGTTGTGGATAGATTCTCTAAGATGCACATTTTATAGCTTGTCATAAAACCGATGATGCTTCAAACATTGCGGATTTGTTCTTTAGAGAAGTCGTTAGGTTGCATGGCATGCCTAGGACTATTGTTTCTGGTCGCGATGTTAAATTCTTGAGTTACTTTTGGAAGACTTTATGGGCTAAACTTGGCACAAAATTGTTGTTTTCTACTACTTGTCATCCTCAAACGGATGGACAAACTGAAGTTGTCAATAGAACTTTGGGAACACTTTTGCGTGCTATTCTTAAAAAGAACTTGGATTGACATTTCTATGGACTTTATTTTGGGGTTGCCTAGGACTAAGAAGGGGAGGGATTCTATTTTTGTTGTTGTGGATAGATTCTCTAAGATGGCACATTTTATAGCTTGTCATAAAACCGATGATGCTTCAAACATTACGGATTTGTTCTTTAGAGAAGTCGCTAGGTTGCATGGCATGCCTAGGACTATTGTTTCTCGTCGCAATGTTAAATTTTTGAGTTACTTTTGGAATAATTTATGGGCTAAACTTGGCACAAAATTGTTGTTTTCTACTACTTGTCATCCTCAAACAGATGGACAAACTGAAGTTGTCAATAGAACTTTGGGAACACTTTTGCGTGCTATTCTTAAAAAGAACTTGGATTGACATTTCTCTGGACTTTATTTTGGAGTTGCCTAGGCCTAAGAAGATGAGGGATTCTATATTTGTAGTTGAGGATAGATTTTCTAAGATGGCACATTTTATAGCTTGTCATGAAACCGATGATGCTTCAAACATTAAGGATTTGTTCTTTAGAGAAGTCGCTAGGTTGCATGGCATGCCTAGGACTATTGTTTCTCGTCGCAATGTTAAATTTTTGAGTTACTTTTGGAATAATTTATGGGCTAAACTTGGCACAAAATTGTTGTTTTCTACTACTTGTCATCCTCAAACGGATGGACAAACTGAAGTTGTCAATATAACTTTGGGAACACTTTTGCGTGCTATTCTTAAAAAGAACTTGGATTGACATTTCTATGGACTTTATTTTGGGGTTGTTGTGGATAGATTCTCTAAGATGACATATTTTATAGCTTGTCATAAAACCGATGATGCTTCAAACATTGCGGATTTGTTCTTTAGAGAAGTCGCTAGGTTGCTTGGCATGCCTAGGACTATTGTTTCTGGTCGCGATGTTAAATTCTTGATATACTTTTGGAAGACTTTATGGGCTGAACTTGGCACAAAATTGTTGTTTTCTACTACTTGTCATCCTCAAACGGATGGACAAACTGAAGTTGTCAATAGAACTTTGGGAACACTTTTGCGTGCTATTCTTAAAAAGAACTTGGATGGACATTTTTCTGGACTTTATTTTGGAGTTGCCTAGGCCTAAGAAGAGGAGGGATTCTATTTTTGTAGTTGTGGATAGATTCTCAAAGATGGCACATTTTATAGCTTGTCATGAAACCGATGATGCTTCAAACATTCCGGATTTGTTCTTTAGAGAAGTCGCTAGGTTGCATGGCATGCCTAGGACTATAGTTTCTCGTCGCAATCTTAAATTTTTGATTTACTTTTGGAATAATTTATGGGCTAAACTTGGCACAAAATTGTTGTTTTCTACTACTTGTCATCCTCAAACAGATGGACAAACTGAAGTTGTCAATAGAACTTTGGGAACACTTTTGCGTGCTATTCTTAAAAAGAACTTGGATTGACATTTCTCTGGACTTTATTTTGGAGTTGCCTAGGCCTAAGAAGAGGAGGGATTCTATATTTGTAGTTGAGGATAGATTCTCTAAGATGGCACATTTTATAGCTTGTCATGAAACCGATGATGCTTCAAACATTACGGATTTGTTCTTTAGAGAAGTCGCTAGGTTGCATGGCATGCCTAGGACTATTGTTTCTCGTCGCAATGTTAAATTCTTGAGTTACTTTTGGAATACTTTATGGGCTAAACTTGGCACAAAATTGTTGTTTTCTACTACTTGTCATCCTCAAACGGATGGACAAACTGAAGTTGTCAATAGAACTTTGGGAACACTTTTGCGTGCTATTCTTAAAAAGAACTTGGATTGACATTTCTATGGACTTTATTTTGGGTTGCCTAGGACTAAGAAGGGGAGGGATTCTATTTTTGTTGTTGTGGATAGATTCTCTAAGATGGCACATTTTATAGCTTGTCATAAAACCGATGATGCTTCAAACATTGCGGATTTGTTCTTTAGAGAAGTCGTTAGGTTGCATGGCATGCCTAGGACTATTGTTTCTGGTCGCGATGTTAAATTCTTGAGTTACTTTTGGAAGACTTTATGGGCTAAACTTGGCACAAAATTGTTGTTTTCTACTACTTGTCATCCTCAAACGGATGGACAAACTGAAGTTGTCAATAGAACTTTGGGAACACTTTTGCGTGCTATTCTTAAAAAGAACTTGGATTGACATTTCTATGGACTTTATTTTGGGGTTGCCTAGGACTAAGAAGGGGAGGGATTCTATTTTTGTTGTTGTGGATAGATTCTCTAAGATGGCACATTTTATAGCTTGTCATAAAACCGATGATGCTTCAAACATTGCGGATTTGTTCTTTAGAGAAGTCGTTAGGTTGCATGGCATGCCTAGGACTATTGTTTCTGGTCGCGATGTTAAATTCTTGAGTTACTTTTGGAAGACTTTATGGGCTAAACTTGGCACAAAATTGTTGTTTTCTACTACTTGTCATCCTCAAACGGATGGACAAACTGAAGTTGTCAATAGAACTTTGGGAACACTTTTGCGTGCTATTCTTAAAAAGAACTTGGATTGACATTTCTATGGACTTTATTTTGGGGTTGCCTAGGACTAAGAAGGGGAGGGATTCTATTTTTGTTGTTGTGGATAGATTCTCTAAGATGGCACATTTTATAGCTTGTCATAAAACCGATGATGCTTCAAACATTGCGGATTTGTTCTTTAGAGAAGTCGCTAGGTTGCTTGGCATGCCTAGGACTATTGTTTCTGGTCGCGATGTTAAATTCTTGAGTTACTTTTGGAAGACTTTATGGGCTGAACTTGGCACAAAATTGTTGTTTTCTACTACTTGTCATCCTCAAACGGATGGACAAACTGAAGTTGTCAATAGAACTTTGGGAACACTTTTGCGTGCTATTCTTAAAAAGAACTTGGATTGACATTTCTCTGGACTTTATTTTGGAGTTGCCTAGGCCTAAGAAGAGGAGAGATTCTATTTTTGTAGTTGTTGATAGATTCTCTAAGATGGCACATTTTATAGCTTGTCATGAAACCGATGATGCTTCAAACATTACGGATTTGTTCTTTAGAGAAGTCGCTAGGTTGCATGGCATGCCAAGGACTATTGTTTCTCGTCGCAATGTTAAATTTTTGAGTTACTTTTGGAATAATTTATGGGCTAAACTTGACACAAAATTGTTGTTTTCTACTACTTGTCATCCTCAAACGGATGGACAAACTGAAGTTGTCAATAGAACTTTGGGAACACTTTTGCGTGCTATTCTTAAAAAGAACTTGGATTGACATTTCTATGGACTTTATTTGGGTTGCCTAGGACTAAGAAGGGGAGGGATTCTATTTTTGTTGTTGTGGATAGATTCTCTAAGATGGCACATTTTATAGCTTGTCATAAAACCGATGATGCTTCAAACATTGCGGATTTGTTCTTTAGAGAAGTCGCTAGGTTGCATGGCATGCCTAGGACTATTGTTTCTCGTCGCGATGTTAAATTCTTGAGTTACTTTTGGAATACTTTATGGGCTAAACTTGGCACAAAATTGTTGTTTTCTACTACTTGTCATCCTCAAACGGATGGACAAACTGAAGTTGTCAATAGAACTTTGGGAACACTTTTGCGTGCTATTCTTAAAAAGAACTTGGATTGACATTTCTATGGACTTTATTTTGGGGTTGCCTAGGACTAAGAAGGGGAGGGATTCTATTTTTGTTGTTGTGGATAGATTCTCTAAGATGGCACATTTTATAGCTTGTCATAAAACCGATGATGCTTCAAACATTGCGGATTTGTTCTTTAGAGAAGTCGTTAGGTTGCATGGCATGCCTAGGACTATTGTTTCTGGTCGCGATGTTAAATTCTTGAGTTACTTTTGGAAGACTTTATGGGCTAAACTTGGCACAAAATTGTTGTTTTCTACTACTTGTCATCCTCAAACGGATGGACAAACTGAAGTTGTCAATAGAACTTTGGGAACACTTTTGCGTGCTATTCTTAAAAAGAACTTGGATTGACATTTCTATGGACTTTATTTTGGGGTTGCCTAGGACTAAGAAGGGGAGGGATTCTATTTTTGTTGTTGTGGATAGATTCTCTAAGATGGCACATTTTATAGCTTGTCATAAACCGATGATGCTTCAAACATTGCGGATTTGTTCTTTAGAGAAGTCGTTAGGTTGCATGGCATGCCTAGGACTATTGTTTCTGGTCGCGATGTTAAATTCTTGAGTTACTTTTGGAAGACTTTATGGGCTAAACTTGGCACAAAATTGTTGTTTTCTACTACTTGTAATCCTCAAACGGATGGACAAACTGAATTTGTCAATAGAACTTTGGGAACACTTTTGCGTGCTATTCTTAAAAAGAACTTGGATTGACACTTCTCTGGACTTTATTTTGGAGTTGCCTAGGCCTAAGAAGAGGAGGGATTCTATTTTTGTAGTTGTGGATAGATTCTCTAAGATGGCACATTTTATAGCTTGTCATGAAACCGATGATGCTTCAAACATTCCGGATTTGTTCTTTAGAGAAGTCGCTAGGTTGCATGGCATGCCTAGGACTATTGTTTCTCGTCGCAATGTTAAATTTTTGAGTTACTTTTGGAATAATTTATGGGCTAAACTTGGCACAAAATTGTTGTTTTCTACTACTTGTCATCCTCAAACAGATGGACAAGCTGAAGTTGTCAATAACTTTGGGAACACTTTTGCGTGCTATTCTTAAAAAGAACTTGGATTGACATTTCTATGGACTTTATTTTGGGGTTGCCTAGGACTAAGAAGGGGAGGGATTCTATTTTTGTTGTTGTGGATAGATTCTCTAAGATGGCACATTTTATAGCTTGTCATAAAACCGATGATGCTTCAAACATTGCGGATTTGTTCTTTAGAGAAGTCGTTAGGTTGCATGGCATGCCTAGGACTATTGTTTTCTGGTCGCGATGTTAAATTCTTGAGTTACTTTTGGAATACTTTATGGGCTAAACTTGGCACAAAATTGTTGTTTTCTACTACTTGTCATCCTCAAACGATGGACAAACTGAAGTTGTCAATAGAACTTTGGGAACACTTTTGCGTGCTATTCTTAAAAAGAACTTGGATTGACATTTCTATGGACTTTATTTTGGGTTGCCTAGGACTAAGAAGGGGAGGGATTCTATTTTGTTGTTGTGGATAGATTCTCTAAGATGGCACATTTTATAGCTTGTCATAAAACCGATGATGCTTCAAACATTGCGGATTTGTTCTTTAGAGAAGTCGCTAGGTTGCATGGCATGCCTAGGACTATTGTTTCTCGTCGCAATGTTAGATTTTTGAGTTACTTTTGGAATAATTTATGGGCTAAACTTGGCACAAAATTGTTGTTATCTACTACTTGTCATTCTCAAACGGGTGGACAAACTGAAGTTGTCAATAGAACTTTGGGAACACTTTTGCGTGCTATTCTTAAAAAGAACTTGGAATGACATTTATCTGGACTTTATTTTGGAGTTGCCTAGGCCTAAGAAGAGGAGGGATTCTATTTTTGTAGTTGTGGATAGATTCTCAAAGATGGCACATTTTATAGCTTGTCATGAAACCGATGATGCTTCAAACATTACGGATTTGTTCTTTAGAGAAGTCGCTAGGTTGCATGGCATGCCTAGGACTATTGTTTCTCGTCGCAATGTTAAATTTTGAGTTACTTTTGGAATAATTTATGGGCTAAACTTGGCACAAAATTGTTGTTTTCTACTACTTGTCATCCTCAAACGAATGGACAAACTGAAGTTGTCAATATAACTTTGGGAACACTTTTGCGTGCTATTCTTAAAAATAACTTGGATTGACATTTCTATGGACTTTATTTTGGGGTTGTTGTGGATAGATTCTCTAAGATGGCACATTTTATAGCTTGTCATAAAACCGATGATGCTTCAAACATTGCGGATTTGTTCTTTAGAGAAGTCGCTAGGTTGCATGGCATGCCTAGGACTATTGTTTCTCGTCGCAATGTTAAATTTTTGAGTTAATTTTGGAATAATTTATGGGCTCAACTTGGCACAAAATTGTTGTTTTCTACTACTTGTCATCCTCAAACGGATGGACAAACTGAAGTTGTCAATAGAACTTTGGGAACACTTTTCCGTGTTACTCTTAAAAAGAACTTGGATTGACATTTCTATGGACTTTATTTTGGGGTTGCCTAGGACTAAGAAGGGGATGTATTCTATTTTTGTTGTTGTGGATAGATTCTCTAAGATGGCACATTTTATAGCTTGTCATAAAACCGATGATGCTTCAAACATTGCGGATTTGTTCTTTAGAGAAGTCGCTAGGTTGCATGGCATGCCTAGGACTATTGTTTCTGGGTCGCGATGTTAAATTCTTGAGTTACTTTTGGAAGACTTATGGGCTAAACTGGCACAAAATTGTTGTTTTCTACTACTTGTCATCCTCAAACGGATGGACAAACTGAAGTTGTCAATAGAACTTTGGGAACACTTTTTGCGTGCTATTCTTAAAAAGAACTTGGATTGACATTTCTATGGACTTTATTTTGGGGTTGCCTAGGACTAAGAAAGGGGAGGGATTCTATTTTTGTTGTTGTGGATAGATTCTCTAAGATGGCACATTTATAGCTTGTCATAAAACCGATGATGCTTCAAACATTGCGGATTTGTTCTTTAGAGAAGTCGTTAGGGTTGCATGGCATGACCTAGGACTATTGTTTCTGGTCGCGATGTTAAATTCTTGAGTTACTTTTGGAAAGACTTTATGGGGCTAAACTTGGCACAAAATTGTTGTTTTCTACTACTTGTCATCCTCAAACGGATGGACAAACTGAAGTTGTCAATAGAACTTTGGGAACACTTTTGCGTGCTATTCTTAAAAAGAACTTGGATTGACATTTCTATGGACTTTATTTTGGGTTTGCCTAGGACTAAGAAGGGGAGGGATTCTATTTTGTTGTTGTGGATAGATTCTCTAAGATGGCACATTTTATAGCTTGTCATAAACCGATGATGCTTCAAACATTGCGGATTTGTTCTTTAGAGAAGTCGTTAGGTTGCATGGCATGCCTAGGACTATTGTTTCTCTGTCGCGATGTTAAATTCTTGAGTTACTTTTGGAAGACTTTATGGGCTAAACTTGGCACAAAATTGTTGTTTTCTACTACTTGTCATCCTCAAACGGATGGACAAACTGAAGTTGTCAATAGAACTTTGGGAACACTTTTGCGTGCTATTCTTAAAAAGAACTTGGATTGACATTTCTATGGACTTTATTTTGGGGTTGCCTAGGACTAAGAAGGGGAGGGATTCTATTTTGTTGTTGTGGATAGATTCTCTAAGATGGCACATTTTATAGCTTGTCATAAAACCGATGATGCTTCAAACATTGCGGATTTGTTCTTTAGAGAAGTCGCTTAGGTTGCATGGCATGCCTAGGACTATTGTTTCTCGTCGCGATGTTAAATTCTTGAGTTACTTTTGGAAGACTTTATGGGCTAAACTTGGCACAAAATTGTTGTTTTCTACTACTTGTCATCCTCAAACGGATGGACAAACTGAAGTTGTCAATAGAACTTTGGGAACACTTTTGCGTGCTATTCTTAAAAAGAACTTGGATTGACATTTCTATGGACTTATTTTGGGGTTGCCTAGGACTAAGAAGGGGAGGAGATTCTATTTTTGTTGTTGTGGATAGATTCTCTAAGATGCACATTTATAGCTTGTCATAAAACCGATGATGCTTCAAACATTGCGGATTTGTTCTTTAGAGAAGTCGTTAGGTTGCATGGCATGCCTAGGACTATTGTTTTCTGGTCGCGATGTTAAATTCTTGAGTTACTTTTGGAAGACTTTATGGGCTAAACTTGGCACAAAATTGTTGTTTTCTACTACTTGTCATCCTCAAACGGATGGACAAACTGAAGTTGTCAATAGAACTTTGGGAACACTTTTGCGTGCTATTCTTAAAAAGAACTTGGATTGACATTTCTATGGACTTTATTTTGGGGTTGCCTAGGACTAAGAAGGGGAGGGATTCTATTTTGTTGTTGTGGATAGATTCTCTAAGATGGCACATTTTATAGCTTGTCATAAAAACCGATGATGCTTCAAACATTGCGGATTTGTTCTTTAGAGACGTCGCTAGGTTGCTTGGCATGCCTAGGACTATTGTTTCTGGTCGCGATGTTAAATTATTGAGTTACTTTTGGAAGACTTTATGGGCTGAACTTGGCACAAAATTGTTGTTTTCTACTACTTGTAATCCTCAAACGGATGGACAAACTGAATTTGTCAATAGAACTTTGGGAACACTTTTGCGTGCTATTCTTAAAAAGAACTTGGATTGACACTTCTCTGGACTTTATTTTGGAGTTGCCTAGGCCTAAGAAGAGGAGGGATTCTATTTTTGTAGTTGTGGATAGATTCTCTAAGATGGCACATTTTATAGCTTGTCATGAAACCGATGATGCTTCAAACATTCCGGATTTGTTCTTTAGAGAAGTCGCTAGGTTGCATGGCATGCCTAGGACTATTGTTTCTCGTCGCAATGTTAAATTTTTGAGTTACTTTTGGAATAATTTATGGGCTAAACTTGGCACAAAATTGTTGTTTTCTACTACTTGTCATCCTCAAACAGATGGACAAACTGAAGTTGTCAATAACTTTGGGAACACTTTTGCGTGCTATTCTTAAAAAGAACTTGGATTGACATTTCTATGGACTTTATTTTGGAGTTGCCTAGGCCTAAGAAGAGGAGGGATTCTATTTTTGTAGTTGTGGATAGATTCTCTAAGATGGCACATTTTATAGCTTGTCATGAAACCGATGATGCTTCAAACATTCCGGATTTGTTCTTTAGAGAAGTCGGTATGTTGCATGGCATGCCTAGGACTATTTTTTCTCGTCGCAATGTTAAATTTTTGAGTTACTTTTGGAATAATTTATGGGATAAACTTGGCACAAAATTATTGTTTTCTACTACTTGTCATCCTCAAACAGATGGACAAACTGAAGTTGTCAATATAACTTTGGTAACACTTTTGCGTGCTATTCTTAAAAAGAACTTGGATTGACATTTCTATGGACTTTTTTTTAAGAAGGGGAGGGATTCTATTTTTGTTGTTTGGATAGATTCTCTAAGATGGCACATTTTATAGCTTGTCATAAAACCGATGATGCTTCAAACATTGCGGATTTGTTCTTTAGAGAAGTCGCTAGGTTGCATGGCATACCTAGGAACTATTGTTTCTGTCGCAATGTTAAATTCTTGAGTTACTTTTGGAATACTTTATGGGCTAAACTTGGCACAAAATTGTTGTTATTCTACTACTTGTCATTCTCAAACGGGATGGACAAACTGAAGTTGTCAATAGAACTTTGGGAACACTTTTGCGTGCTATTCTTAAAAAGAACTTGGAATTGACATTTCTATGGACTTTATTTTGGGTTGCCTAGGACTAAGAAGAGGAGGGATTCTATTTTTGTAGTTGTGGATAGATTCTCTAAAGATGGCACATTTTATAGCTTGTCATGAAACCGATGATGCTTCAAACATTACGGATTTGTTCTTTAGAGAAGTCGCTAGGTTGCATGGCATGCCTAGGACTATTGTTTCTCGTCGCAATGTTAAATTTTTGAGTTACTTTTGGAATAATTTATGGGCTAAACTTGGCACAAAATTGTTGTTTTCTACTACTTGTCATCCTCAAACGAATGGACAAACTGAAGTTGTCAATATAACTTTGGGAACACTTTTGCGTGCTATTCTTAAAAATAACTTGGATTGACATTTCTATGGACTTTATTTTGGGGTTGTTGTGGATAGATTCTCTAAGATGGCACATTTTATAGCTTGTCATAAAACCGATAATGCTTCAAACATTGCGGATTTGTTCTTTAGAGAAGTCGCTAGGTTGCATGGTATTCCTAGGACTATTGTTTCTCGTCGCAATGTTAAATTTTGAGTTACTTTTGGAATAATTTATGGGCTAAACTTGGCACAAAATTGTTGTTTTCTACTACTTGTCATCCTCAAACGGATTGACAAACTGAAGTTGTCAATAGAACTTTGGGAACACTTTTCCGTGCTTATTCTTAAAAAGAACTTGGATTGACATTTCTATGGACTTTATTTTGGGGTTGCCTAGGACTAAGAAGGGGAGGGATTCTATTTTTGTTGTTGTGGATAGATTCTCTAAGATGGCACATTTTATAGCTTGTCATAAAACCGATGATGCTTCAAACATTGCGGATTTGTTCTTTAGAGAAGTCGTTAGGTTGCATGGGCATGCCTAGGACTATTGTTTCTGGTCGCGATGTTAAATTCTTGAGTTACTTTTGGAAGACTTATGGGCTAAACTTGGCACAAAATTGTTGTTTTCTACTACTTGTCATCTCAAACGGATGGACAAACTGAAGTTGTCAATAGAACTTTGGGAACACTTTTGCGTGCTATTCTTAAAAAAGAACTTGGATTGACTATTTCTATGGACTTTATTTGGGTTGCCTAGGACTAAGAAGGGGAGGGTATTCTATTTTTGTTGTTGTGGATAGATTCTCTAAGATGGCACATTTTATAGCTTGTCATAAAACGATGATGCTTCAAACATTGCGGATTTGTTCTTTAGAGAAGTCGTTAGGTTGCATGGCATGCCTAGGACTATTGTTTCTGGATCGCGATGTTAAATTCTTGAGTTACTTTTGGAAGACTTTATGGGCTAAACTTGGCACAAAATTGTTGTTTTCTACTACTTGTCATCCTCAAACGGATGGACAAACTGAAGTTGTCAATAGAACTTTGGGAACACTTTTGCGTGCTATTCTTAAAAAGAACTTGGATTGACATTTCTCTGGACTTTATTTTGCAGTTGCCTAGGCCTAAGAAGAGGAGGTATTCTATTTTTGTAGTTGTTGATAGATTCTCTAAGATGGCACATTTTATAGCTTGTCATGAAACCGATGATGCTTCAAACATTACGGATTTGTTCTTTAGAGAAGACGCTAGGTTGCATGGCATGCCAAGGACTATTGTTTCTCGTCGCAATGTTAAATTTTTGAGTTACTTTTGGAGTAATTTATGGGCTAAACTTGGCACAAAATTGTTGTTTTCTACTACTTGTCATCCTCAAACGGATGGACAAACTGAAGTTGTCAATATAACTTTGGGAACACTTTTGCGTGCTATTCTTAAAAAGAACTTGGATTGACATTTCTATGGACTTTATTTTGGGGTTTTTGTGGATAGATTCTCTAAGATGGTACATTTTATAGCTTGTCATAAAACCGATGATGCTTCAAACATTGCGGATTTGTTCTTTAGAGAAGTCGCTAGGTTGCATGGCATGCCTAGGACTATTGTTTCTCGTCGCAATGTTAAATTTTTGAGTTACTTTTGGAATAATTTATGGGCTAAACTTGGCACAAAATTGTTGTTTTCTACTACTTGTCATCCTCAAACGGATGGACAAACTGAAGTTGTCAATAGAACTTTGGGAACACTTTTCCGTGCTATTCTTAAAAAGAACTTGAATTGACATTTCTATGGACTTTATTTTGGGGTTGCCTAGGACTAAGAAGGGGATGTATTCTATTTTTGTTGTTGTGGATAGATTCTCTAAGATGGCACATTTTATAACTTGTCATAAAACCGATGATGCTTCAAACATTGCGGATTTGTTCTTTAGAGAAGTCGCTAGGTTTCTTGGCATGCCTAGGACTATTGTTTCTGGTCGCAATGTTAAATTCTTGAGTTACTTTTGGAAGACTTTATGGGCTAAACTTGGCACAAAATTGTTGTTTTCTACTACTTGTCATCCTCAAACGGATGGACAAACTGAAGTTGTCAATAGAACTTTGGAACACTTTGCGTGCTATTTCTTAAAAAGAACTTGGGATTGACATTTCTATGGACTTTATTTTGGGTTGCCTAGGACTAAGAAGGGGAGGGATTCTATTTTGTTGTTGTGGATAGATTCTCTAAAGATGGACACATTTTATAGCTTGTCATAA
The DNA here is from genome assembly GCF_022965805.1 of Primulina eburnea. Taxonomy (NCBI): domain Eukaryota; kingdom Viridiplantae; phylum Streptophyta; class Magnoliopsida; order Lamiales; family Gesneriaceae; genus Primulina; species Primulina eburnea. Next base: position 44,127 of record NW_027330888.1, read on the forward strand.
AATCGCATGATGCTTCAAACATTGCGGATTTGTTCTTTAGAGAAGTCGCTAGGTTGCATGGCATGACTAGGACTATTGTTTCTTGATCGCGATGTTAAATTCTTGAGTTACTTTTGGAATACTTTATGGGCTAAACTTGGCACAAAATTGTTGTTTTCTACTACTTGTCATCCTCAAACGGAATGGACAAACTGAAGTTGTCAATAGAACTTTGGGAACACTTTTGCGTGCTATTCTTAAAAAAGAACTTGGATTGACATTTCTATGGACTTTATTTGGGTTGCCTAGGACTAAGAAAGGGGAGGGGATTCCATTATTGTTGTTGTGGATAGATTCTCTAAGATGGCACATTTTATAGCTTGTCATATAAACCGATGATGCTTCAAACATTACGGATTTGTTCTTTAGAGAAGTCGCTAGGTTGCATGGCATGCCAAGGACTATTGTTTCTCGTCGCAATGTTAAATTTTTGAGTTACTTTTGGAATAATTTATGGGCTAAACTTGGCACAAAATTGTTGTTTTCTACTACTTGTCATCCTCAAACGGATGGACAAACTGAAGTTGTCAATAGAACTTTGGGAACACTTTTGCGTGCTATTCTTAAAAAGAACTTGGATTGACATTTCTATAGACTTTATTTTGGGGTTGCCTAGGACTAAGAAGGGGATGTATTCTATTTTTGTTGTTGTGAATAGATTCTCTAAGATGACACATTTTATAGCTTGTCATAAAACCGATGATGCTTCAAACATTGCGGATTTGTTCTTTAGAGAAGTCGCTAGGTTGCTTGGTATGCCTAGGACTATTGTTTCTTGTCGCGATGTTAAATTCTTGAGTTACTTTTGGAAGACTTTATGGGCTGAACTTGGCGCAAAATTGTTGTTTTCTACTACTTGTCATCCTCAAACGGATGGACAAACTGAAGTTGTCAATATAACTTTGGGAACAATTTATAGCTTGTCATAAAACCGATGATGCTTCAAACATTGCGGATTTGTTCTTTAGAGAAGTCGTTAGGTTGCTTGGCATGCCTAGGACTATTGTTTCTGGTCGCGATGTTAAATTATTGAGTTACTTTTGGAAGACTTTATGGGCTGAACTTGGCACAAAATTGTTGTTTTCTACTACTTGTAATCCTCAAACGGATGGACAAACTGAACTTGTCAATAGAACTTTGGGAACACTTTTGCGTGCTATTTTTAAAAAGAACTTGGATTGACATTTCTCTGGACTTTATTTTGGAGTTGCCTAGGCCTAAGAAGAGGAGGGATTATATATTTGTAGTTGAGGATAGATTCTCTAAGATGGCACATTTTATAGCTTGTCATGAAACCGATGATGCTTCAAACATTACGGATTTGTTCTTTAGAGAAGTCGCTAGGTTGCTTGGCATGCCTAGGACTATTGTTTCTGGTCGCGATGTTAAATTTTTGAGTTACTTTTGGAAGACTTTATGGGCTAAACTTGGCACAAAATTGTTGTTTTCTACTACTTGTCATCCTCAAACGGAAGGACAAACTGAAGTTGTCAATAGAACTTTGGGAACACTTTTGCGTGTTATTCTTAAAAAGAACTTGGATTGACATTTCTCTGGACTTTATTTTGGAGTTGCCTAGGCCTAAGAAGAGGAGGGATTCTATTTTTGTAGTTGTTGATAGATTCTCTAAGATGACACATTTTATAGCTTGTCATGAAACCGATGATGCTTCAAACATTACGGATTTGTTCTTTAGAGAAGTCGCTAGGTTGCATGGCATGCCAAGGACTATTGTTTCTCGTCGCAATGTTAAATTTTTGAGTTACTTTTGGAATAATTTATGGGCTAAACTTGGCACAAAATTGTTGTTTTCTACTACTTGTCATCCTCAAACGGATGGACAAACTGAAGTTGTCAATATAACTTTGGGAACACTTTTGCGTGCTATTATTATAAAGAACTTGGATTGACATTTCTATGGACTTTATTTTGGGGTTGTTGTGGATAGATTCTCTAAGATGGCACATTTTATAGCTTGTCATAAAACCGATGATGCTTCAAACATTGCGGATTTGTTCTTTAGAGAAGTCGCTAGGTTGCATGGCATGCCTAGGACTATTGTTTCTCGTCGCAATGTTAAATTTTTGAGTTACTTTTGGAATAATTTATGGGCTAAACTTGGCACAAAGATGTTGTTTTCTACTACTTGTCATCCTCAAACGGATGGACAAACTGAAGTTGTCAATAGAACTTTGGGAACACTTTTCCGTGCTATTCTTAAAAAGAACTTCGATTGACATTTCTATGGACTTTATTTTGGGGTTGCCTAGGACTAAGAAGGGGATGTATTCTATTTTTGTTGTTGTGGAGAGATTCTCTAAGATGGCACATTTTATAGCTTGTCATAAAACCGATGATGCTTCAAACATTGCGGATTTGTTCTTTAGAGAAGTCGCTAGGTTTATTGGCATGCCTAGGACTATTGTTTCTGGTCGCGATGTTAAATTCTTGATATACTTTTGGAAGACTTTATGGGCTGAACTTGGCACAAAATTGTTGTTTTCTACTACTTGTCATCCTCAAACGGATGGACAAACTGAAGTTGTCAATATAACTTTGGGAACATTTTATAGCTTGTCATAAAACCGATGATGCTTTAAACATTGCGGATTTGTTCTTTAGAGAAGTCGCTAGGTTGCTTGGCATGCCTAGGACTATTGTTTCTGGTCGCGATGTTAAATTCTTGAGTTACTTTTGGAAGACTTTATGGGCTGAACTTGGCACAAAATTGTTGTTTTCTACTACTTGTCATCCTCAAACGGATGGACAAACTTAAGTTGTCAATAGAACTTTGGGAACACTTTTGCGTGTTATTCTTAAAAAGAACTTGGATTGACATTTCTCTGGACTTTATTTTGGAGTTGCCTAGGCCTAAGAAGAGGAGGGATTCTATTTTTGTAGTTGTGGATAGATTCTCAAAGATGGCACATTTTATAGCTTGTCATGAAACCGATGATGCTTCAAACATTACGGATTTGTTCTTTAGAGAAGTCGCTAGGTTGCATGGCATGCCTAGGACTATTGTTTCTGGTCGCGATGTTAAATTCTTGAGTTACTTTTGGAAGACTTTATGGGCTGAACTTGGCACAAAATTGTTGTTTTCTACTACTTGTCATCCTCAAACGGATGGACAAACTGAAGTTGTCAATAGAACTTTGGGAACACTTTTGCGTGCTATTCTTAAAAAAAACTTGGATTGACATTTCTCTGGACTTTATTTTGGAGTTGCCTAGGCCTAAGAAGAGGAGGGATTCTATTTTTGTAGTTGTTGATAGATTCTCTAAGATGGCACATTTTATAGCTTGTCATGAAACCAATGATGCTTCAAACATTACGGATATGTTCTTTAGAGAAGTCGCTAGGTTGCATGGCATGCCAAGGACTATTGTTTCTCGTCGCAATGTTAAATTTTTGAGTTACTTTTGGAATAATTTATGGGCTAAACTTGGCACAAAATTTTTGTTTTCTGCTACTTGTCATCCTCAAACGGATGGACAAACTGAAGTTGTCAATATAACTTTGGGAACACTTTTGCGTGCTATTCTTAAAAAGAACTTGGATTGACATTTCTATGGACTTTATTTTGGGGTTGTTGTGGATAGATTCTCTAAGATGGCACATTTTATAGCTTGTCATAAAACCGATGATGCTTCAAACATTGCGGATTTGTTCTTTAGAGAAGTCGCTAGGTTGCATGGCATGCCTAGGACTATTGTTTCTCGTCGCAATGTTAAATTTTTGAGTTACTTTTGGAATAATTTATGGGTTTAACTTGGCACAAAATTGTTGTTTTCGACTACTTGTCATCCTCAAACGGATGGACAAACTGAAGTTGTCAATAGAACTTTGGGAACACTTTTGCGTGCTATTCTTAAAAAGAACTTGGATTGACATTTCTATGGACTTTATTTTGGGGTTGCCTAGGACTAAGAAGGGGATGTATTCTATTTTTGTTTTTGTGGATAGATTCTCTAAGATGACACATTTTATAGCTTGTCATAAAACCGATGATGCTTCAAACATTGCTTATTTGTTCTTTAGAGAAGTCGCTAGGTTGCTTGGCATGCCTAGGACTATTGTTTCTGGTCGCGATGTTAAATTCTTGAGTTACTTTTGGAAGACTTTATGGGCTGAACTTGGCGCAAAATTGTTGTTTTCTACTACTTGTCATTCTCAAACGGATGGACAAACTGAAGTTGTCAATATAACTCTGGGAACAATTTATAGCTTGTCATAAAACCGATGATGCTTCAAACATTGCGGATTTGTTCTTTAGAGAAGTCGCTAGGTTGCTTGGCATGCCTAGGACTATTGTTTCTCGTCGCAATGTTAAATTTTTGAGTTACTTTTGGAATAATTTATGGACTAAACTTGGCACAAAATTTTTGTTTTCTACTACTTGTCATCCTCAAACAGATGGACAAACTGAAGTTGTCAATAGAACTTTGGGAACACTTTTGCGTGCTATTCTTAAAAAGAACTTGGATTGACATTTCTCTGGACTTTATTTTGGAGTTGCCTAGGCCTAAGAAGAGGAGGGATTCTTTATTTGTAGTTGAGGATAGATTCTCTAAGATGACACATTTTATAGCTTGTCATGAAACCGATGATGCTTCAAACATTACGGATTTGTTCTTTAGAGAAGTCGCTAGGTTGCATGGTATGCCTAGGACTATTGTTTCTCGTCGCAATGTTAATTTTTTGAGTTACTTTTGGAATAATTTATGGGCTAAACTTGGCACAAAATTGTTGTTTTCTACTACTTGTCATCCTCAAACGGATGGACAAACTGAAGTTGTCAATATAACTTTGGGAACACTTTTGCGTGCTATTCTTAAAAAGAACTTGGATTGACATTTCTCTGGACTTTATTTTGGAGTTGCCTAGGCCTAAGAAGAAGAGGGATTCTATATTTGTAGTTGAGGATAGATTTTCTAAGATGGCACATTTTATAGCTTGTCATGAAACCGATGATGCTTCAAACATTACGGATTTGTTCTTTAGAGAAGTCGCTAGGTTGCATGGCATGCCTAGGACTATTGTTTCTCGTCGCAATGTTAAATTTTTGAGTTACTTTTGGAATAATTTATGGGCTAAACTTGGCACAAAATTGTTGTTTTCTACTACTTGTCATCCTCAAACGGATGGACAAACTGAAGTTGTCAATATAACTTTGGGAACACTTTTGCGTGCTATTCTTAAAAATAACTTGGATTGACATTTCTATGGACTTTATTTTGGGGTTGTTGTGGATAGATTCTCTAATATGGCACATTTTATAGCTTGTCATAAAACCGATGATGCTTCAAACATTGCGGATTTGTTCTTTAGAGAAGTCGCTAGGTTGCATGGCATGCCTAGGACTATTGTTTCTCGTCGCAATGTTAAATTTTTGAGTTACTTTTGGAATAATTTATGGGCTAAACTTGGCACAAAATTGTTGTTTTCTACTACTTGTCATCCTCAAACGGATGGACAAACTGAAGTTGTCAATAGAACTTTGGGAACACTTTTCCGTGCTATGCTTAAAAAGAACTTGGATTGACATTTCTATGGACTTTATTTTGGGGTTGCCTAGGACTAAGAAGGGGATGTATTCTATTTGTGTTGTTGTGGATAGATTCTCTAAGATGGCACATTTTATAGCTTGTCAAAAAACCGATGATGCTTCAAACATTGCGGATTTGTTCTTTAGAGAAGTCGCTAGGTTTCTTGGCATGCCTAGGACTATTGTTTCTGGTCGCGATGTTAAATTCTTGATATACTTTTGGAAGACTTTATGGGCTGAACTTGGCACAAAATTGTTGTTTTCTACTACTTGTCATCCTCAAACGGATGGAAACTGAAGTTGTCAATATAACTTTGGGAACATTTTATAGCTTGTCATAAAACCGATGATGCTTCAAACATTGCGGATTTGTTCTTTAGAGAAGTCGCTAGGTTGCTTGGCATGCCTAGGACTATTGTTTCTGGTCGCGATGTTAAATTCTTGAGTTACTTTTGGAAGACTTTATGGGCTGAACTTGGCACAAAATTGTTGTTTTCTACTACTTGTCATCATCAAACGAATGGACAAACTGCAGTTGTCAATAGAACTTTGGGAACACTTTTGCGTGCTATTCTTAAAAAGAACTTGGATTGACATTTCTCTGGACTTTATTTTGGAGTTGCATAGGCCTAAGAAGAGGAGGGATTCTATTTTTGTAGTTGTTGATAGATTCTCTAAGATGGCACATTTTATAGCTTGCCATGAAACCGATGATGCTTCAAACATTACGGATTTGTTCTTTAGAGAAGTCGCTAGGTTGCATGGCATGCCAAGGACTATTGTTTCTCGTCGCAATGTTAAATTTTTGAGTTACTTTTGGAATAATTTATGGGCTAAACTTGGCACAAAATTGTTGTTTTCTACTACATGTCATCCTCAAACGGATGGACAAACTGAAGTTGTCAATATAACTTTGGGAACACTTTTGCGTGCTATTCTTAAAAAGAACTTGGATTGACATTTCTAAGGACTTTATTTTGGGGTTGTTGTGGATAGATTCTCTAAGATGGCACATTTTATAGCTTGTCATAAAACCGATGATGCTTCAAACATTGCGGATTTGTTCTTTAGATAAGTCGCTAGGTTGCATGGCATGCCTAGGACTATTGTTTCTCGTCGCAATGTTACATTTTTGAGTTACTTTTGGAATAATTTATGGGCTAAACTTGGCACAAAATTGTTGTTTTCTACTACTTGTCATCCTCAAACGGTTGGACAAACTGAAGTTGTCAATAGAACTTTGGGAACACTTTTCCGTGCTATTCTTAAAAAGAACTTGGATTGACATTTCTATGGACTTTATTTTGGGGTTGCCTAGGACTAAGAAGGGGATGTATTCTATTTTTGTTGTTGTGGATAGATTCTCTAAGATGTCACATTTTATAGCTTGTCATAAAACCGATGATGCTTCAAACATTGCGGATTTGTTCTTTAGAGAAGTCGCTAGGTTGCTTGGCATGCCTAGGACTATTGTTTCTGGTCGCGATGTTAAATTCTTGAGTTACTTTTGGAAGACTTTATGGGCTGAACTTGGCACAAAATTGTTGTTTTCTACTATTTGTCATCCTCAAACAGATGGACAAACTGAAGTTGTCAATAGAACTTTGGGAACACTTTTGCGTGCTATTCTTAAAAAGAACTTGGATTGACATTTCTCTGGACTTTATTTTGGAGTTGCCTAGGCCTAAGAAGAGGAGGGATTCTATTTTTGTAGTTGTTGATAGATTCTCTAAGATGGCACATTTTATAGCTTGTCATGAAACCGATGATGCTTCAAACATTACGGATTTGTTCTTTAGAGAAGTCGCTAGGTTGCATGGCATGCCAAGGACTATTGTTTCTCGTCGCAATGTTAAATTTTTGAGTTACTTTTGGAATAATTTATGGGCTAAACTTGGCACAAAATTGTTGTTTTCTACTACTTGTCATCCTCAAACGGATGGACAAACTGAAGTTGTCAATATAACTTTGGGAACACTTTTGCGTGCTATTCTTAAAAAGAACTTGGATTGACATTTCTATGGACTTTATTTTGGGGTTGTTGTGGATAGATTCTCTAAGATGGCACATTTTATAGCTTGTCATAAAACCGATGATGCTTCAAACATTGCGGATTTGTTCTTTAGAGAAGTCGCTAGGTTGCATGACATGCCTAGGACTATTGTTTCTCGTCGCAATGTTAAATTTTTGAGTTACTTTTGGAATAATTTATGGGCTAAACTTGGCACAAAATTGTTGTTTTCTACTACTTGTCATCCTCAAACGGATGGACAAACTGAAGTTGTCAATAGAACTTTGGGAACACTTTTCCGTGCTATGCTTAAAAAGAACTTGGATTGACATTTCTATGGACTTTATTTTGGGGTTGCCTAGGACTAAGAAGGGGATGTATTCTATTCTTGTTGTTGTGGATAGATTCTCTAAGATGGCACATTTTATAGCTTGTCATAAAACCGATGATGCTTCAAACATTGCGGATTTGTTCTTTAGAGAAGTCGCTAGGTTTCTTGGCATGCCTAGGACTATTGTTTCTGGTCGCGATGTTAAATTCTTGATATACTTTTGGAAGACTTTATGGGCTGAACTTGGCACAAAATTGTTGTTTTCTACTACTTGTCATCCTCAAACGGATGGAAACTGAAGTTGTCAATATAACTTTGGGAACATTTTATAGCTTGTCATAAAACCGATGATGCTTCAAACATTGCGGATTTGTTCTTTAGAGAAGTCGCTAGGTTGCTTGGCATGCCTAGGACTATTGTTTCTGGTCGCGATGTTAAATTCTTGAGTTACTTTTGGAAGACTTTATGGGCTGAACTTGGCACAAAATTGTTGTTTTCTACTACTTGTCATCCTCAAACGAATGGACAAACTGAAGTTGTCAATAGAACTTTGGGAACACTTTTGCGTGCTATTATTAAAAAGAACTTGGATTGACATTTCTCTGGACTTTATTTTGGAGTTGCATAGGCCTAAGAAGAGGAGGGATTCTATTTTTGTAGTTGTTGATAGATTCTCTAAGATGGCACATTTTATAGCTTGCCATGAAACCGATGATGCTTCAAACATTACGGATTTGTTCTTTAGAGAAGTCGCTAGGTTGCATGGCATGCCAAGGACTATTGTTTCTCGTCGCAATGTTAAATTTTTGAGTTACTTTTGGAATAATTTATGGGCTAAACTTGGCACAAAATTGTTGTTTTCTACTACATGTCATCCTCAAACGGATGGACAAACTGAAGTTGTCAATATAACTTTGGGAACACTTTTGCGTGCTATTCTTAAAAAGAACTTGGATTGACATTTCTAAGGACTTTATTTTGGGGTTGTTGTGGATAGATTCTCTAAGATGGCACATTTTATAGCTTGTCATAAAACCGATGATGCTTCAAACATTGCGGATTTGTTCTTTAGATAAGTCGCTAGGTTGCATGGCATGCCTAGGACTATTGTTTCTCGTCGCAATGTTACATTTTTGAGTTACTTTTGGAATAATTTATGGGCTAAACTTGGCACAAAATTGTTGTTTTCTACTACTTGTCATCCTCAAACGGATGGACAAACTGAAGTTGTCAATAGAACTTTGGGAACACTTTTCCGTGCTATTCTTAAAAAGAACTTGGATTGACATTTCTATGGACTTTATTTTGGGGTTGCCTAGGACTAAGAAGGGGATGTATTCTATTTTTGTTGTTGTGGATAGATTCTCTAAGATGTCACATTTTATAGCTTGTCATAAAACCGATGATGCTTCAAACATTGCGGATTTGTTCTTTAGAGAAGTCGCTAGGTTGCTTGGCATGCCTAGGACTATTGTTTCTGGTCGCGATGTTAAATTCTTGAGTTACTTTTGGAAGACTTTATGGGCTGAACTTGGCACAAAATTGTTGTTTTCTACTATTTGTCATCCTCAAACAGATGGACAAACTGAAGTTGTCAATAGAACTTTGGGAACACTTTTGCGTGCTATTCTTAAAAAAAACTTGGATTGACATTTCTCTGGACTTTATTTTGGAGTTGCCTAGGCCTAAGAAGAGGAGGGATTCTATTTTTGTAGTTGTTGATAGATTCTCTAAGATGGCACATTTTATAGCTTGTCATGAAACCGATGATGCTTCAAACATTACGGATTTGTTCTTTAGAGAAGTCGCTAGGTTGCATGGCATGCCAAGGACTATTGTTTCTCGTCGCAATGTTAAATTTTTGAGTTACTTTTGGAATAATTTATGGGCTAAACTTGGCACAAAATTGTTGTTTTCTACTACTTGTCATCCTCAAACGGATGGACAAACTGAAGTTGTCAATATAACTTTGGGAACACTTTTGCGTGCTATTCTTAAAAAGAACTTGGATTGACATTTCTATGGACTTTATTTTGGGGTTGTTGTGGATAGATTCTCTAAGATGGCACATTTTATAGCTTGTCATAAACCGATGATGCTTCAAACATTGCGGATTTGTTCTTTAGAGAAGTCGCTAGGTTGCATGACATGCCTAGGACTATTGTTTCTCGTCGCAATGTTAAATTTTTGAGTTACTTTTGGAATAATTTATGGGCTAAACTTGGCACAAAATTGTTGTTTTCTACTACTTGTCATCCTCAAACGGATGGACAAACTGAAGTTGTCAATAGAACTTTGGGAACACTTTTCCGTGCTATTCTTAAAAAGAACTTGGATTGACATTTCTATGGACTTTATTTTGGGGTTGCCTAGGACTAAGAAGGGGATGTATTCTATTTTTGTTGTTGTGGATAGATTCTCTAAGATGGCACATTTTATAGCTTGTCATAAAACCGATGATGCTTCAAACATTGCGGATTTGTTCTTTAGAGAAGTCGCTAGGTTTCTTGGCATGCCTAGGACTATTGTTTCTGGTCGCGATGTTAAATTCTTGATATACTTTTGGAAGACTTTATGGGCTGAACTTGGCACAAAATTGTTCTTTTCTACTACTTGTCATCCTCAAACGGATGGACAAACTGAAGTTGTCAATATAACTTTGGGAACATTTTATAGCTTGTCATAAACCGATGATGCTTTAAACATTGCGGATTTGTTCTTTAGAGAAGTCGCTAGGTTGCTTGGCATGCCTAGGACTATTGTTTCTGGTCGCGATGTTACATTCTTGAGTTACTTTTGGAAGACTTTATGGGCTGAACTTGGCACAAAATTGTTGTTTTCTACTACTTGTCATCCTCAAACGGATGGACAAACTTAAGTTGTCAATAGAACTTTGGGAACACTTTTGCGTGTTATTCTTAAAAAGAACTTGGATTGACATTTCTCTGGACTTTATTTTGGAGTTGCCTAGGCCTAAGAAGAGGAGGGATTCTATTTTTGTAGTTGTGGATAGATTCTCAAAGATGGCACATTTTATAGCTTGTCATGAAACCGATGATGCTTCAAACATTACGGATTTGTTCTTTAGAGAAGTCGCTAGGTTGCATGGCATGCCTAGGACTATTGTTTCTCGTCGCAATGTTAAATTTTTGAGTTACTTTTGGAATAATTTATGGGCTAAACTTGGCACAAAATTGTTGTTTTCTACTACTTGTCCTCCTCAAACGGATGGACAAACTGAAGTTGTCAATAGAACTTTGGGAACACTTTTCCGTGCTATTCTTAAAAAGAACTTGGATTGACATTTCTATGGACTTTATTTTGGGGTTGCCTAGGACTAAGAAGGGGATGTATTCTATTTTTGTTGTTGTGGAGAGATTCTCTAAGATGGCACATTTTATAGCTTGTCATAAAACCGATGATGCTTCAAACATTGCGGATTTGTTCTTTAGAGAAGTCGCTAGGTTTCTTGGCATGCCTAGGACTATTGTTTCTGGTCGCGATGTTAAATTCTTGATATACTTTTGTAAGACTTTATGGGCTGAACTTGGCACAAAATTGTTGTTTTCTACTACTTGTCATCCTCAAACGGATGGACACACTGAAGTTGTCAATATAACTTTGGGAACATTTTATAGCTTGTCATAAAACCGATGATGCTTCAAACATTGCGGATTTGTTCTTTAGAGAAGTCGCTAGGTTGCTTGGCATGCCTAGGACTATTGTTTCTGGTCGCGATGTTAAATTTTTGAGTTACTTTTGGAAGACTTTATGGGCTGAACTTGGCACAAAATTGTTGTTTTCTACTACTTGTCATCCTCAAACGGATGGACAAACTGAAGTTGTCAATAGAACTTTGGGAACACTTTTGCGTGCTATTCTTAAAAAACTTGGATTGACATTTCTCTGGACTTTATTTTGGAGTTGCCTAGGCCTAAGAAGAGGAGGGATTCTATTTTTGTAGTGGTTGATAGATTCTCTAAGATGGCACATTTTATAGCTTGTCATGAAACCGATGATGCTTCAAACATTACAGATTTGTTCTTTAGAGAAGTCGCTAGGTTGCATGGCATGCCAAGGACTAATGTTTCTCGTCGCAATGTTAAATTTTTGAGTTACTTTTGGAATAATTTATGGGTTAAACTTGGCACAAAATTGTTGTTTTCTACTACTTGTCATCCTCAAACGGATGGACAAACTGAAGTTGTCAATATAACTTTGGGAACACTTTTGCGTGTTATTCTTAAAAAGAACTTGGATTGACATTTCTATGTACTTCATTTTGGGGTTGTTGTGGATAGATTCTCTAAGATGGCACATTTTATAGCTTGTCATAAAACCGATGATGCTTCAAACATTGCGGATTTGTTCTTTAGAGAAGTCGCGAGGTTTCATGGCATGCCTAGGACTATTGTTTCTCGTCGCAATGTTAAATTTTTGAGTTACTTTTGGAATAATTTATGGGCTAAACTTGGCACAAAATTGTTGTTTTCTACTACTTGTCATCCTCAAACGGATGGACAAACTGAAGTTGTCAATAGAACTTTGGGAACACTTTTCCGTGCTATTCTTAAAAAGAACTTGGATTGACATTTCTATGGACTTTATTTTGGGGTTGCCTAGGACTAAGAAAGGGATGTATTCTATTTTTGTTGTTGTGGATAGATTCTCTAAGATGGCACATTTTATAGCTTGTCATAAAACCGATGATGCTTCAAACATTGCGGATTTGTTCTTTAGAGAAGTCGCTAGGTTGCTTGGCATGCCTAGGACTATTGTTTCTGGTCGCGATGTTAAATTCTTGAGTTACTTTTGGGAGACTTTATGGGCTGAACTTGGCGCAAAATTGTTGTTTTCTACTACTTGTCATTCTCAAACGGATGGACAAACTGAAGTTGTCAATATAACTCTGGGAACAATTTATAGCTTGTCATAAAACCGATGATGCTTCAAACATTGCAGATTTGTTCTTTAGAGAAGTCGCTAGGTTGCTTGGCATGCCTAGGACTATTGTTTCTCGTCGCAATGTTAAATTTTTGAGTTACTTTTGGAATAATTTATGGACTAAACTTGGCACAAAATTGTTGTTTTCTACTACTTGTCATCCTCAAACAGATGGAAAAACTGAAGTTGTCAATAGAACTTTGGGAACACTTTTGCGTGCTATTCTTAAAAAAAACTTGGATTGACATTTCTCTGGACTTTATTTTGGAGTTGCCTAGGCCTAAGAAGAGGAGGGATTCTTTATTTGTAGTTGAGGATAGATTCTCTAAGATGGCACATTTTATAGCTTGTCATGAAACCGATGATGCTTCAAACATTACGGATTTGTTCTTTAGAGAAGTCGCTAGGTTGCATGGCATGCCTAGGACTATTGTTTCTCGTCGCAATGTTAAATTTTTGAGTTACTTTTGGAATAATTTATGGGCTAAACTTGGCAAAAAATTGTTGTTTTCTACTACTTGTCATCCTCAAACGGATGGACAAACTGAAGTTGTCAATATAAAACTTTGGGAACACTTTTGCGTGCTATTCTTAAAAAGAACTTGGATTGACATTTCTCTGGACTTTATTTTGGAGTTGCCTAGGCCTAAGAAGAGGAGGGATTCTATATTTGTAGTTGAGGATAGATTCTCTAAGATGGCACATTTTATAGCTCGTCATGAAACCGATGATGCTTCAAACATTACGGATTTGTTCTTTAGAGAAGTCGCTAGGTTGCATGGCATGCCTAGGACTATTGTTTCTCGTCGCAATGTTAAATTTTTGAGTTACTTTTGGAATAATTTATGGGCTAAACTTGGCACAAAATTGTTGTTTTCTACTACTTGTCATCCTCAAACGGATGGACAAACTGAAGTTGTCAATATAACTTTGGGAACACTTTTGCGTGCTACTCTTAAAAATAACTTGGATTGACATTACAATGGACTTTATTTTGGGGTTGTTGTGGATAGATTCTCTAAGATGGCACATTTTATAGCTTGTCATAAAACCGATGATGCTTCAAACATTGCGGATTTGTTCTTTAGAGAAGTCGCTAGGTTGCATGGCATGCCTAGGACTATTGTTTCTCGTCGCAATGTTAAATTTTTGAGTTACTTTTGGAATAATTTATGGGCTAAACTAGGCACAAAATTGTTGTTTTCTACTACTTGTCATCCTCAAACGGATGGACAAACTGAAGTTGTCAATAGAACTTTGGGAACACTTTTCCGTGCTATGCTTAAAAAGAACTTGGATTGACATTTCTATGGACTTTATTTTGGGGTTGCCTAGGACTAAGAAGGGGATGTATTCTATTTTTGTTGTTGTGGATAGATTCTCTAAGATGGCACATTTTATAGCTTGTCATAAAACCGATGATGCTTCAAACATTGCGGATTTGTTCTTTAGAGAAGTCGCTAGGTTTCTTGGCATGCCTAGGACTATTGTTTCTGGTCGCGATGTTAAATTCTTGATATACTTTTGGAAGACTTTATGGGCTGAACTTGGCACAAAATTGTTGTTTTCTACTACTTGTCATCCTCAAACGGATGGACAAACTGAAGTTGTCAATATAACTTTGGGAACATTTTATAGCTTGTCATAAAACCGATGATGCTTCAAACATTGCGGATTTGTTCTTTAGAGAAGTCGCTAGGTTGCTTGGCATGCCTAGGACTATTGTTTCTGGTTGCCATGTTAAATTCTTGAGTTACTTTTGGAAGACTTTATGGGCTGAACTTGGCACAAAATTGTTGTTTTCTACTACTTGTCATCCTCAAACGGATGGACAAACTGAAGTTGTCAATAGAACTTTGGGAACACTTTTGCGTGCTATTCTTAAAAAGAACTTGGATTGAAATTTCTCTGGACTTTATTTTGGAGTTGCCTAGGCCTAAGAAGAGGAGGGATTCTATTTTTGTAGTTGTTGATAGATTCTCTAAGATGGCACATTTTATAGCTTGCCATGAAACCGATGATGCTTCAAACATTACGGATTTGTTCTTTAGAGAAGTCGCTAGGTTGCATGGCATGCCAAAGACTATTGTTTCTCGTCGCAATGTTAAATTTTTGAGTTACTTTTGGAGTAATTTATGGGCTAAACTTGGCACAAAATTGTTGTTTTCTACTACTTGTCATCCTCAAACGGATGGACAAACTGAAGTTGTCAATATAACTTTGGGAACACTTTTGCGTGCTATTCCTAAAAAGAACTTGGATTGACATTTCTATGGACTTTATTTTGGGGTTGTTGTGGATAGATTCTCTAAGATGGCACATTTTATAGCTTGTCATAAAACCGATGATGCTTCAAACATTGCGGATTTGTTCTTTAGAGAAGTCGCTAGGTTGCATGACATGCCTAGGACTATTGTTTCTCGTCGCAATGTTAAATTTTTGAGTTACTTTTGGAATAATTTATGGGCTAAACTTGGCACAAAATTGTTGTTTTCTACTACTTGTCATCCTCAAACGGATGGACAAACTGAAGTTGTCAATAGAACTTTGGGAACACTTTTCCGTGCTATTCTTAAAAAGAACTTGGATTGACATTTCTATGGACTTTATTTTGGGGTTGCCTAGGACTAAGAAGGGGATGTATTCTATTTTTGTTGTTGTGGAGAGATTCTCTAAGATGGCACATTTTATAGCTTGTCATAAAACCGATGATGCTTCAAACATTGCGGATTTGTTCTTTAGAGAAGTCGCTAGGTTTCTTGGCATGCCTAGGACTATTGTTTCTGGTCGCGATGTTAAATTCTTGATATACTTTTGGAAGACTTTATGGGCTGAACTTGGCACAAAATTGTTATTTTCTACTACTTGTCATCCTTAAACGGATGGACAAACTGAAGTTGTCAATATAACTTTGGGAACATTTTATAGCTTGTCATAAAACCGATGATGCTTCAAACATTGCGGATTTCTTCTTTATAGAAGTCGCTAGGTTGCTTGGCATGCCTAGGACTATTGTTTCTGGTCGCGATGTTAAATTCTTGAGTTACTTTTGGAAGACTATATGGGCTGAACTTGGCACAAAATTGTTGTTTTCTACTACTTGTCATCCTCAAACGGATGGACAAACTGAAGTTGTCAATAGAACTTTGGGAACACTTTTGCGTGCTATTCTTAAAAAGAACTTGGATTGACATTTCTCTGGACTTTATTTTGGAGTTGCCTACGCCTAAGAAGAGGAGGGATTCTATTTTTGTAGTTGTTGATAGATTCTCTAAGATGACACATTTTATAGCTTGTCATGAAACCGATGAAGCTTCAAACATTACGGATTTGTTCTTTAGAGAAGTCGCTAGGTTGCATGGCATGCCAAGGACTATTGTTTCTCGTCGCAATGTTAAATTTTTGAGTTACTTTTGGAATAATTTATGGGCTAAACTTGGCACAAAATTGTTGTTTTCTACTACTTGTCATCCTCTAACGGATGGACAAACTGAAGTTGTCAATATAACTTTGGGAACACTTTTGCGTGCTATTCTTAAAAATAACTTGGATTGACATTTCTATGGACTTTATTTTGGGGTTGTTGTGGATAGATTCTCTAAGATGGCACATTTTATAGCTTGTCATAAAACCGATGATGCTTCAAACATTGCGGATTTGTTCTTTAGAGAAGTCGCTAGGTTGCATGGCATGCCTAGGACTATTGTTTCTCGTCGCAATGTTAAATTTTTGAGTTACTTTTGGAATAATTTATGGGCTAAACTTGACACAAAATTGTTGTTTTCTACTACTTGTCATCCTCAAACGGATGGACAAACTGAAGTTGTCAATAGAACTTTGGGAACACTTTTCCGTGCTATTCTTAAAAAGAACTTGGATTGACATTTCTATGGACTTTATTTTGGGGTTGCCTAGGACTAAGAAATGGATGTATTCTATTTTTGTTGTTGTGGATAGATTCTCTAATATGGCACATTTTATAGCTTGTCATAAAACCGATGATGCTTCAAACATTGCGGATTTGTTCTTTAGAGAAGTCGCTAGGTTTCTTGGCATGCCTAGGACTATTGTTTCTGGTCGCGATGTTAAATTCTTGATATACTTTTGGAAGACTTTATGGGCTGAACTTGGCACAAAATTGTTGTTTTCTACTACTTGTCATCCTCAAACGGATTGACAAACTGAAGTTGTCAATATAACTTTGGGAACATTTTATAGCTTGTCATAAAACCGATGATGCTTCAAACATTGCGGATTTGTTCTTTAGAGAAGTCGCTAGGTTGCTTGGCATGCCTAGGACTATTGTTTCTGGTCGCGATGTTAAATTCTTGAGTTACTTTTGGAAGACTTTATGGGCTGAACTTGGCACAAAATTGTTGTTTTCTACTACTTGTCATCCTCAAACGGATGGACAAACTGAAGTTGTCAATAGAACTTTGGGAACACTTTTGCGTGTTATTCTTAAAAAGAACTTGGATTGACATTTCTCTGGACTTTATTTTGGAGTTGCCTAGGCCTAAGAAGAGGAGGGATTCTATTTTTGTAGTTGTTGATAGATTCTCTAAGATGACACATTTTATAGCTCGTCATGAAACCGATGATGCTTCAAACATTACGGATTTGTTCTTTAGAGAAGTCGCTAGGTTGCATGGCAAGCCAAGGACTATTGTTTCTCGTCGCAATGTTAAATTTTTGAGTTACTTTTGGAATAATTTATGGGCTAAACTTGGCACAAAATTGTTGTTTTCTACTACTTGTCATCCTCAAACGGATGGACAAACTGAAGTTGTCAATATAACTTTGGGAACACTTTTGCGTGCTATTCTTAAAAAGAACTTGGATTGACATTTCTATGGACTTTATTTTGGGGTTGTTGTGGATAGATTCTCTAAGATGGCACATTTTATAGCTTGTCATAAAACAGATGATGCTTCAAACATTGCGGATTTGTTCTTTAGAGAAGTCGCTAGGTTGCATGGCATGCCTAGGACTATTGTTTCTCGTCGCAATGTTAAATTTTTGAGTTACTTTAGGAATAATTTATGGGCTAAACTTGGCACAAAATTGTTGTTTTCTACTACTTGTCATCCTCAAACGGATGGACAAACTGAAGTTGTCAATAGAACTTTGGGAACACTTTTCCGTGCTATTCTTAAAAAGAACTTGGATTGACATTTCTATGGACTTTATTTTGGGGTTGCCTAGGACTAAGAAGGGGATGTATTCTATTTTTGTTGTTGTGGATAGATTCTCTAAGATGGCACATTTTATAGCTTGTCATAAAACCGATGATGCTTCAAACATTGCGGATTTGTTCTTTAGAGAAGTCGCTAGGTTGCATGGCATGCCTAGGACTATTGTTTCTGGTCGCGATGTTAAATTCTTGAGTTACTTTTGGAAAACTTTATGGGCTGAACTTGGCACAAAATTGTTGTTTTCTACTACTTGTCATCCTCAAACGGATGGACAAACTGAAGTTGTCAATAGAACTTTGGGAACACTTTTCCGTGCTATTCTTAAAAAGAACTTGGATTGACATTTCTATGGACTTTATTTTGGGGTTGCCTAGGACTAAGAAGGGGATGTATTCTATTTTTGTTGTTGTGGATAGATTCTCTAAGATGTCACATTTTATAGCTTGTCAAAAAACCGATGATGCTTCAAACATTGCGGATTTGTTCTTTAGAGAAGTCGCTAGGTTGCTTGGCATGCCTAGGACTATTGTTTCTGGTCGCGATGTTAAATTCTTGAGTAACTTTTGGAAGACTTTATGGGCTGAACTTGGCACAAAATTGTTGTTTTCTACTACTTGTCATCCTTAAACGGATGGACAAACTGAAGTTGTCAATATAACTTTGGGAACAATTTATAGCTTGTCATAAAACCGATGATGCTTCAAACATTGCGGATTTGTTCTTTAGAGAAGTCGCTAGGTTGCATGGCATGCCTAGGACTATTGTTTCTCGTCGCAATGTTAAATTTTTGAGTTACTTTTGGAATAATTTATGGGCTAAACTTCGCACAAAATTTTTGTTTTCTACTATTTGTCATCCTCAAACAGATGGACAAACTGAAGTTGTCAATAGAACTTTGGGAACACTTTTGCGTGCTATTCTTAAAAAGAATTTGGATTGACATTTCTCTGGACTTTATTTTGGAGTTGCCTAGGCCTAAGAAGAGGAGGGATTCTTTATTTGTAGTTGAGGATAGATTCTCTAAGATGGCACATTTTATAGCTTGTCATGAAACCGATGATGCTTCAAACATTACGGATTTGTTCTTTAGAGAAGTCGCTAGGTTGCATGGCACGCCTTGGACTATTGTTTCTCGTCGCAATGTTAAATTTTTGAGTTACTTTTGGAATAATTTATGGGCTAAACTTGGCACAAAATTGTTGTTTTCTACTACTTGTCATCCTCAAACGGATGGACAAACTGAAGTTGTCAATATAACTTTGGGAACACTTTTGCGTGCTATTCTTAAAAATAACTTGGATTGACATTTCTATGGACTTTATTTTGGGGTTGTTGTGGATAGATTCTCTAATATGGCACATTTTATAGCTTGTCATAAAACCGATGATGCTTCAAACATTGCGGATTTGTTCTTTAGAGAAGTCGCTAGGTTGCATGGCATGCCTAGGACTATTGTTTCTCGTCGCAATGTTAAATTTTTGAGTTACTTTTGGAATAATTTATGGGCTAAACTTGGCACAAAATTGTTGTATTCTACTACTTGTCATCCTCAAACGGATGGACAAACTGAAGTTGTCAATAGAACTTTATGAACACTTTTCCGTGCTATGCTTAAAAAGAACTTGGATTGACATTTCTATGGACTTTATTTTGGGGTTGCCTAGGACTAAGAAGGGGATGTATTCTATTTTTGTTGTTGTGGATAGATTCTCTAAGATGGCACATTTTATAGCTTGTCATAAAACCGATGATGCTTCAAACATTGCGGATTTGTTCTTTAGAGAAGTCGCTAGGTTTCTTGGCATGCCTAGGACTATTGTTTCTGGTCGCGATGTTAAATTCTTGATATACTTTTGGAAGACTTTATGGGCTGAACTTGGCACAAAATTGTTGTTTTCTACTACTTGTCATCCTCAAACGGATGGAAACTGAAGTTGTCAATATAACTTTGGGAACATTTTATAGCTTGTCATAAAACCGATGATGCTTCAAACATTGCGGATTTGTTCTTTAGAGAAGTCGCTAGGTTGCTTGGCATGCCTAGGACTATTGTTTCTGGTCGCGATGTTAAATTCTTGAGTTACTTTTGGAAGACTTTATGGGCTGAACTTGGCACAAAATTGTTGTTTTCTACTACTTGTCATCCTCAAACGGATGGACAAACTAAAGTTGTCAATAGAACTTTGGGAACACTTTTCCGTGCTATTCTTAAAAAGAACTTGGATTGACATTTCTATGGACTTTATTTTGGGTTACCTAGGACTAAGAAGGGGATGTATTCTATTTTTGTTGTTGTGGATAGATTCTCTAAGATGGCACATTTTATAGCTTGTCATAAAACCGATGATGCTTCAAACATTGCGGATTTGTTCTTTAGAGAAGTCGCTAGGTTTCTTGGCATGCCTAGGACTATTGTTTCTGGTCGCAATGTTAAATTCTTGATATACTTTTGGAAGACTTTATGGGCTGAACTTGGCACAAAATTGTTGTTTTCTACTACTTGTCATCCTCAAACGGATGGACAAACTGAAGTTGTCAATATAACTTTGGGAACATTTTATAGCTTGTCATAAAACCGATGATGCTTCAAACATTGCGGATTTGTTCTTTAGAGAAGTCGCTAGGTTGCTTGGCATGCCTAGGACTATTGTTTCTGGTCGCGATGTTAAATTCTTGAGTTACTTTTGGAAGACTTTATGGGCTGAACTTGGCACAAAATTGTTGTTTTCTACTACTTGTCATCCTCAAACGGATGGACAAACTGAAGTTGTCAATATAACTTTGGGAACAATTTATAGCTTGTCATAAAACCGATGATGCTTCAAACATTGCGGATTTGTTCTTTAGAGAAGTCGCTAGGTTGCTTGGCATGCCTAGGACTATTGTTTCTGGTCGCGATGTTAAATTATTGAGTTACTTTTGGAAGACTTTATGGGCTGAACATGGCACAAAATTGTTGTTTTCTACTACTTGTCATCCTCAAACGGATGGACAAACTGAATTTGTCAATAGAACTTTGGGAACACTTTTGCGTGCTATTCTTAAAAAGAACTTGGATTGACATTTCTCTGGACTTTATTTTGGAGTTGCCTAGGCCTAAGAAAAGGAGGGATTCTATTTTTGTAGTTGTGGATAGATTCTCTAAGATGGCACATTTTATAGCTTGTCATCAAACCGATGATGCTTCAAACATTCCGGATTTGTTCTTTAGAGAAGTCGCTAGGTTGCATGGCATGCCTAGGACTATTGTTCTCGTCGCAATGTTAAATTTTTGAGTTACTTTTGGAATAATTTATGGGCTAAACATGGCACAAAATTGTTGTTTTCTACTACTTGTCATTCTCAAACAGATGGACAAACTGAAGTTGTCAATAAAACTTTGGGAACACTTTTGCGTGCTATTCTTAAAAAGAACTTGGATTGATATTTCTATGGACTTTAGTTGGGGTTGCTTAGGCCTAAGAAGAGGAGGGATTCTATTTTTGTAGTTGTGGATAGATTCTCTAAGATGGCACATTTTATAGCTTGTCATGAAACCGATGATGCTTCAAACATTACGGATTTGTTCTTTAGAGAAGTCGCTAGGTTGCATGGCATGCCTAGGACTATTGTTTCTCGTCGCAATGTTAAATTTTTGAGTTACTTTTGGAATAATTTATGGGCTAAACTTGCCACAAAATTGTTGTTTTCTACTACTTGTCATCCTCAAACAGATGGACAAACTGAAGTTGTCAATATAACTTTGGGAACACTTTTGCGTTCTATTCTTAAAAAGAACTTGGATTGACATTTCTATGTACTTTATTTTGGAGTTGCCTAGGCCTAAGAAGAGGAGGGATTCTATTTTTGTAGTTGTGGATAGATTCTCTAAGATGACACATTTTATAGCTTGTCATAAAACCGATGATGCTTCAAACATTACGGATTTGTTCTTTAGAGAAGTCGCTAGGTTGCATGGCATGCCTAGGACTATTGTTTCTCGTCGCAATGTTAAATTTTTGAGTTACTTTTGGAATAATTTATGGGCTAAACTTGGCACAAAATTGTTGTTTTCTACTACTTGTCATCCTCAAACGGATGGACAAACTGAAGTTGTCAATATAACTTTAGGAACACTTTTGCGTGCTATTCTTAAAAATAACTTGGATTGACATTTCTATGGACTTTATTTTGGGGTTGTTGTGGATAGATTCTCTAAGATGGCACATTTTATAGCTTGTCATAAAACCGATGATGCTTCAAACATTGCGGATTTGTTCTTTAGAGAAGTCGCTAGGTTGCATGGCATGCCTAGGACTATTGTTTCTCGTCGCAATGTTAAATTTTTGAGTTACTTTTGGAATAATTTATGTGCTAAACTTGGCACAAAATTGTTGTTTTCTACTACTTGTCATCCTCAAACAGATGGACAAACTGAAGTTGTCAATAGAACTTTGGGAACACTTTTGCGTGCTATTCTTAAAAAGAACTTGGATTGACATTTCTCTGGACTTTATTTTGGAGTTGCCTAGGCCTAAGGAGAGGAGGGATTCTATATTTGTAGTTGAGGATAGATTCTCTAAGATGGCACATTTTATAGCTTGTCATGAAACCGATGATGCTTCAAACATTACGGATTTGTTTTTTAGAGAAGTCGCTAGGTTGCATGGCATGCCTAGGACTATTGTTTCTCGTCGCAATGTTAAATTTTTGAGTTACTTTTGGAATAATTTATGGGCTAAACTTGGCACAAAATTGTTGTTTTCTACTACTTGTCATCCTCAAACGGATGGACAAACTGAAGTTGTCAATATAACTTTGGGAACACTTTTGCGTGCTATTCTTAAAAATAACTTGGATTGACATTTCTATGGACTTTATTTTGGGGTTGTTGTGGATAGATTGTCTAAGATGGCACATTTTATAGCTTGTCATAAAACCGATGATGCTTCAAACATTGCGGATTTGTTCTTTAGAGAAGTCGCTAGGTTGCATGGCATGCCTAGGACTATTGTTTCTCGTCGCAATGTTAAATTTTTGAGTTACTTTTGGAATAATTTATGGGCTAAACTTGGCACAAAATTGTTGTTTTCTACTACTTGTCATCCTAAAACGGATGGACAAACTGAAGTTGTCAATAGAACTTTGGGAACACTTTTCCGTGCTATGCTTAAAAAGAACTTGGATTGACATTTCTATGGACTTTATTTTGGGGTTGCCTAGGACTAAAAGGGGATGTATTCTATTTTTATTGTTGTGGATAGATTCTCTAAGATGGCACATTTTATAGCTTGTCATAAAACCGATGATGCTTCAAACATTGCGGATTTGTTCTTTAGAGAAGTCGCTAGGTTTCTTGGCATGCCTAGGACTATTGTTTCTGGTCGCGATGTTAAATTCTTGATATACTTTTGCAAGACTTTATGGGCTGAACTTGGCACAAAATTGTTGTTTTCTACTACTTGTCATCCTCAAACGGATGGACAAACTGAAGTTGTCAATATAACTTTGGGAACATTTTATAGCTTGTCATAAAACCGATGATGCTTCAAACATTGCGGATTTGTTCTTTAGAGAAGTCGCTAGGTTGCTTGGCATGCCTAGGACTATTGTTTCTGGTCGCGATGTTAAATTCTTGAGTTACTTTTGGAAGACTTTATGGGCTGAACTTGGCACAAAATTGTTGTTTTCTACTACTTGTCATCCTCAAACGGATGGACAAACTGAAGTTGTCAATAGAACTTTGGGAACACTTTTGCGTGCTATTCTTAAAAAGAACTTGGATTGACATTTCTCTGGACTTTATTTTGGAGTTGCATAGGCCTAAGAAGAGGAGGGATTCTATTTTTGTAGTTGTTGATAGATTCTCTAAGATGGCACATTTTATAGCTTGTCATGAAACCGATGATGCTTCAAACATTACGGATTTGTTCTTTAGAGAAGTCGCTAGGTTGCATGGCATGCCAAGGACTATTGTTTCTCGTCGCAATGTTAAATTTTTGAGTTACTTTTGGAATAATTTATGGGCTAAACTTGGCACAAAATTGTTGTTTTCTACTACATGTCATCCTCAAACGGATGGACAAACTGAAGTTGTCAATATAACTTTGGGAACACTTTTGCGTGCTATTCTTAAAAAGAACTTGGATTGACATTTCTATGGACTTTATTTTGGGGTTGTTGTGGATAGATTCTCTAAGATGGCACATTTTATAGCTTGTCATAAAACCGATGATGCTTCAAACATTGCGGATTTGTTCTTTAGAGAAGTCGCTAGGTTGCATGGCATGCCTAGGACTATTGTTTCTCGTCGCAATGTTACATTTTTGAGTTACTTTTGGAATAATTTATGGGCTAAACTTGGCACAAAATTGTTGTTTTCTACTACTTGTCATCCTCAAACGGATGGACAAACTAAAGTTGTCAATAGAACTTTGGGAACACTTTTCCGTGCTATTCTTAAAAAGAACTTGGATTGTCATTTCTATGGACTTTATTTTGGGGTTGCCTAGGACTAAGAAGGGGATGTATTCTATTTTTGTTGTTGTGGATAGATTCTCTAAGATGTCACATTTTATAGCTTGTCATAAAACCGATGATGCTTCAAACATTGCGGATTTGTTCTTTAGAGAAGTCGCTAGGTTGCTTGGCATGCCTAGGACTATTGTTTCTGGTCGCGATGTTAAATTCTTGAGTAACTTTTGGAAGACTTTATGGGCTGAACTTGGCACAAAATTGTTGTTTTCTACTACTTGTCATCCTTAAACGGATGGACAAACTGAAGTTGTCAATATAACTTTGGGAACAATTTATAGCTTGTCATAAAACCGATGATGCTTCAAACATTGCGGATTTGTTCTTTAGAGAAGTCGCTAGGTTGCATGGCATGCCTAGGACTATTGTTTCTCGTCGCAATGTTAAATTTTTGAGTTACTTTTGGAATAATTTATGGGCTAAACTTGGCACAAAATTGTTGTTTTCTACTATTTGTCATCCTCAAACAGATGGACAAACTGAAGTTGTCAATAGAACTTTGGGAACACTTTTGCGTGCTATTCTTAAAAAGAACTTGGATTGACATTTCTCTGGACTTTATTTTGGAGTTGCCTAGGCCTAAGAAGAGGAGGGATTCTTTATTTGTAGTTGAGGATAGATTCTCTAAGATGGCACATTTTATAGCTTGTCATGAAACCGATGATGCTTCAAACATTACGGATTTGTTCTTTAGAGAAGTCGCTAGGTTGCATGGCACGCCTTGGACTATTGTTTCTCGTCGCAATGTTAAATTTTTGAGTTACTTTTGGAATAATTTATGGGCTAAACTTGGCACAAAATTGTTGTTTTCTACTACTTGTCATCCTCAAACGGATGGACAAACTGAAGTTGTCAATATAACTTTGGGAACACTTTTGCGTGCTATTCTTAAAAATAACTTGGATTGACATTTCTATGGACTTTATTTTGGGGTTGTTGTGGATAGATTCTCTAATATGGCACATTTTATAGCTTGTCATAAAACCGATGATGCTTCAAACATTGCGGATTTGTTCTTTAGAGAAGTCGCTAGGTTGCATGGCATGCCTAGGACTATTGTTTCTCGTCGCAATGTTAAATTTTTGAGTTACTTTTGGAATAATTTATGGGCTAAACTTGGCACAAAATTGTTGTTTTCTACTACTTGCCATCCTCAAACGGATGGACAAACTGAAGTTGTCAATAGAACTTTATGAACACTTTTCCGTGCTATGCTTAAAAAGAACTTGGATTGACATTTCTATGGACTTTATTTTGGGGTTGCCTAGGACTAAGAAGGGGATGTATTCTATTTTTGTTGTTGTGGATAGATTCTCTAAGATGGCACATTTTATAGCTTGTCATAAAACCGATGATGCTTCAAACATTGCGGATTTGTTCTTTAGAGAAGTCGCTAGGTTTCTTGGCATGCCTAGGACTATTGTTTCTGGTCGCGATGTTAAATTCTTGATATACTTTTGGAAGACTTTATGGGCTGAACTTGGCACAAAATTGTTGTTTTCTACTACTTGTCATCCTCAAACGGATGGAAACTGAAGTTGTCAATATAACTTTGGGAACATTTTATAGCTTGTCATAAAACCGATGATGCTTCAAACATTGCGGATTTGTTCTTTAGAGAAGTCGCTAGGTTGCTTGGCATGCCTAGGACTATTGTTTCTGGTCGCGATGTTAAATTCTTGAGTTACTTTTGGAAGACTTTATGGGCTGAACTTGGCACAAAATTGTTGTTTTCTACTACTTGTCATCCTCAAACGGATGGACAAACTAAAGTTGTCAATAGAACTTTGGGAACACTTTTCCGTGCTATTCTTAAAAAGAACTTGGATTGACATTTCTATGGACTTTATTTTGGGTTACCTAGGACTAAGAAGGGGATGTATTCTATTTTTGTTGTTGTGGATAGATTCTCTAAGATGGCACATTTTATAGCTTGTCATAAAACCGATGATGCTTCAAACATTGCGGATTTGTTCTTTAGAGAAGTCGCTAGGTTTCTTGGCATGCCTAGGACTATTGTTTCTGGTCGCAATGTTAAATTCTTGATATACTTTTGGAAGACTTTATGGGCTGAACTTGGCACAAAATTGTTGTTTTCTACTACTTGTCATCCTCAAACGGATGGACAAACTGAAGTTGTCAATATAACTTTGGGAACATTTTATAGCTTGTCATAAAACCGATGATGCTTCAAACATTGCGGATTTGTTCTTTAGAGAAGTCGCTAGGTTGCTTGGCATGCCTAGGACTATTGTTTCTGGTCGCGATGTTAAATTCTTGAGTTACTTTTGGAAGACTTTATGGGCTGAACTTGGCACAAAATTGTTGTTTTCTACTACTTGTCATCCTCAAACGGATGGACAAACTGAAGTTGTCAATATAACTTTGGGAACAATTTATAGCTTGTCATAAAACCGATGATGCTTCAAACATTGCGGATTTGTTCTTTAGAGAAGTCGCTAGGTTGCTTGGCATGCCTAGGACTATTGTTTCTGGTCGCGATGTTAAATTATTGAGTTACTTTTGGAAGACTTTATGGGCTGAACATGGCACAAAATTGTTGTTTTCTACTACTTGTCATCCTCAAACGGATGGACAAACTGAATTTGTCAATAGAACTTTGGGAACACTTTTGCGTGCTATTCTTAAAAAGAACTTGGATTGACATTTCTCTGGACTTTATTTTGGAGTTGCCTAGGCCTAAGAAAATGAGGGATTCTATTTTTGTAGTTGTGGATAGATTCTCTAAGATGGCACATTTTATAGCTTGTCATCAAACCGATGATGCTTCAAACATTCCGGATTTGTTCTTTAGAGAAGTCGCTAGGTTGCAGCCTAGGACTATTGTTTCTCGTCGCACTGTTAAATTTTTGAGTTACTTTTGGAATAATTTATGGGCTAAACATGGCACAAAATTGTTGTTTTCTACTACTTGTCATTCTCAAACAGATGGACAAACTGAAGTTGTCAATAAAACTTTGGGAACACTTTTGCGTGCTATTCTTAAAAAGAACTTGGATTGATATTTCTATGGACTTTAGTTGGGGTTGCCTAGGCCTAAGAAGAGGAGGGATTCTATTTTTGTAGTTGTGGATAGATTCTCTAAGATGGCACATTTTATAGCTTGTCATGAAACCGATGATGCTTCAAACATTACGGATTTGTTCTTTAGAGAAGTCGCTAGGTTGCATGGCATGCCTAGGACTATTGTTTCTCGTCGCAATGTTAAATTTTTGAGTTACTTTTGGAATAATTTATGGGCTAAACTTGCCACAAAATTGTTGTTTTCTACTACTTGTCATCCTCAAACAGATGGACAAACTGAAGTTGTCAATATAACTTTGGGAACACTTTTGCGTGCTATTCTTAAAAAGAACTTGGATTGACATTTCTATGTACTTTATTTTGGAGTTGCCTAGGCCTAAGAAGAGGAGGGATTCTATTTTTGTAGTTGTGGATAGATTCTCTAAGATGACACATTTTATAGCTTGTCATGAAACCGATGATGCTTCAAACATTCCGGATTTGTTCTTTAGAGAAGTCGCTAGGTTGCATGGCATGCCTAGGACTATTGTTTCTCGTCGCAATGTTAAATTTTTGAGTTACTTTTGGAATAATTTATGGGCTAAACTTGGCACAAAATTGTTGTTTTCTACTACTTGTCATCCTCAAACAGATGGACAAACTAAAGTTGTCAATATAACTTTGGGAACACTTTTGCGTGCTATTCTTAAAAAGAACTTGGATTGACATTTCTATGGACTTTATTTTGGGGTTGTTGTGGATAGATTCTCTAAGATGGCACATTTTATAGCTTGTCATAAAACCGATGATACTTCAAACATTGCGGATTTGTTCTTTAGAGAAGTCGCTAGGTTGCATGGCATACCTAGGACTATTGTTTCTCGTCGCAATGTTAGATTTTTGAGTTACTTTTGGAACAATTTATGCGCTAAACTTGGCACAAAATTGTTGTTTTCTACTACTTGTCATCCTCAAACGGCTGGACAAACTGAAGTTGTCAATAGAACTTTGGGAACACTTTTGCGTGCTATTCTTTAAAAGAACTTGGATTGACATTTATCTGGACTTTATTTTGGAGTTGCCTAGGCCTAAGAAGAGGAGGTATTCTATTTTTGTAGTTGTGGATAGATTCTCAAAGATTGCACATTTTATAGCTTGTCATGAAACCGATGATGCTTCAAACATTACGGATTTGTTCTTTAGAGAAGTCGCTAGGTTGCATGGCATGCCTAGGACTATTGTTTCTCGTCGCACTGTTAAATTTTTGAGTTACTTTTGGAATAATTTATGGGCTAAACTTGGCACAAAATTGTTGTTTTCTACTACTTGTCATTCTCAAACAGATGGACAAACTGAAGTTGTCAATAAAATTTTGGGAACACTTTTGCGTGCTATTCTTAAAAAGAACTTGGATTGACATTTCTATGGACTTTAGTTGGGTTTGCCTAGGCCTAAGAAGAGGAGGGATTCTATTTTTGTAGTTGTGGATAGATTCTCTAAGATGGCACATTTTATAACTTGTCATGAAACCGATGATGCTTCAAACATTACGGATTTGTTCTTTATAGAAGTCGCTAGGTTGCATGGCATGCCTAGGACTATTATTTCTCGTCGCAATGTTAAATTTTTGAGTTACTTTTGGAATAATTTATGGGCTAAACTTGCCACAAAATTGTTGTTTTCTACTACTTGTCATCCTCAAACAGATGGACAAACTGAAGTTGTCAATATAACTTTGGGAACACTTTTGCGTGCTATTCTTAAAAGAGAACTTGGATATAACATTTCTATGGTTTATTTTGGGTTGTTTGTGGATAGATTATCTAATAGGGCAAATTTTATAGCTTGTCATAAAACCGATGATGCTTCAAACATTGCGGATTTGTTCTTTAGAGAAGTCGCTAGGTTGCATGGCATGCCTAGGACTATTGTTTCTCGTCGCAATGTTAATGATTACTTTTGGAAGACTTTAGGCTAATTGGACAAGTTGTTTTATACTTTATCTCAACGGATTGGTCAATATAATTTGGACATTTTATAGGTCATAAACCGATGATGCTTCAACACGATTGTTCTTAGGAATCGCTAGGTGTTGGCAAGGACTATTGTTTCTGTGTGTTAATTCTTGAGTACTTTGGAAGACTTATGGCTAATGGCACAAAATTGTCGTTTTCTTGTCATCCTCAAACGGATGGACAAACTGAAGTTGTCAATAGAACTTTGGGAACACTTTTGCGTGCTATTCTTAAAAAGAACTTGGATTGACATTTCTCTGGACTTTATTTTGGAGTTGCCTAGGCCTAAGAAGAGGAGGGATTCTATTTTTGTAGTTGTTGATAGATTCACTAAGATGGCACATTTTATAGCTTGTCATGAAACCGATGATGCTTCAAACATTACGGATTTGTTCTTTAGAGAAGTCGCTAGGTTGCATGGCATGCCTTGCTATTGTTTCTCGTCGCAATGTTAAATTTTTGAGTTACTTTTGGAATAATTTATGGGCTAAACTTGGCACAAAATTGTTGTTTTCTACTACATGTCATCCTCTAACGGATGGACAAACTGAAGTTGTCAATATAACTTTGGGAACACTTTTGCGTGCTATTCTTAAAAAGAACTTGGATTGACATTTCTATGGACTTTATTTTGGGGTTGTTGTGGATAGATTCTCTAAGATGGCACATTTTATAGCTTGTCATAAAACCGATGATGCTTCAAACATTGCGGATTTGTTCTTTAGAGAAGTCGCTAGGTTGCATGGCATGCCTAGGACTATTGTTTCTCGTCGCAATGTTAAATTTTTGAGTTACTTTTGGAATAATTTATGGGCTAAACTTGGCACAAAATTGTTGTTTTCGACTACTTGTCATCCTCAAACGGATGGACAAACTGAAGTTGTCAATAGAACTTTGGGAACACTTTTGCGTGCTATTCTTAAAAAGAACTTGGATTGACATTTCTATGGACTTTATTTTGGGGTTGCCTAGGACTAAGAAGGGGATGTATTCTATTTTTGTTTTTGTGGATAGATTCTCTAAGATGACACATTTTATAGCTTGTCATAAAACCGATGATGCTTCAAACATTGCGGATTTGTTCTTTAGAGAAGTCGCTAGGTTGCTTGGCATGCCTAGGACTATTGTTTCTGGTCGCGATGTTAAATTCTTGAGTTACTTTTGGAAGACTTTATGGGCTGAACTTGGCGCAAAATTGTTGTTTTCTACTACTTGTCATTCTCAAACAGATGGACAAACTGAAGTTGTCAATATAACTCTGGGAACAATTTATAGCTTGTCATAAAACCGATGATGCTTCAAACATTGCGGATTTGTTCTTTAGAGAAGTCTCTAGGTTGCTTGGCATGCCTAGGACTATTGTTTCTCGTCGCAATGTTAAATTTTTGAGTTACTTTTGGAATAATTTATGGATTAAACTTGGCACAAAATTGTTGTTTTCTACTACTTGTCATCCTCAAACAGATGGACAAACTGAAGTTGTCAATAGAACTTTGGGAACACTTTTGCGTGCTATTCTTAAAAAGAACTTGGATTGACATTTCTCTGGACTTTATTTTGGAGTTGCCTAGGCCTAAGAAGAGGAGGGATTCTTTATTTGTAGTTGAGGATAGATTCTCTAAGATGGCACATTTTATAGCTTGTCATAAAACCGATGATGCTTCAAACATTGCGGATTTGTTCTTTAGAGAAGTCGCTAGGTTGCATGGCATGCCTAGGACTATTGTTTCTCGTCGCAATGTTAAATTTTTGAGTTACTTTTGGAATAATTTATGGGCTAAACTTGGCACAAAATTGTTGTTTTCTACTACTTGTCATCCTCAAACGGATGGACAAACTGAAGTTGTCAATATAACTTTGGGAACACTTTTGCGTGCTATTCTTAAAAATAACTTGGATTGACATTTCTATGGACTTTATTTTGGGGTTGTTGTGGATAGATTCTCTAAGATGGCACATTTTATAGCTTGTCATAAAACCGATGATGCTTCAAACATTGCGGATTTGTTCTTTAGAGAAGTCGCTAGGTTGCATGGCATGCCTAGGACTATTGTTTCTCGTCGCAATGTTAAATTTTTGAGTTACTTTTGGAATAATTTATGTGCTAAACTTGGCACAAAATTGTTGTTTTCTACTACTTGTCATCCTCAAACAGATGGACAAACTGAAGTTGTCAATAGAACTTTGGGAACACTTTTGCGTGCTATTCTTAAAAAGAACTTGGATTGACATTTCTCTGGACTTTATTTTGGAGTTGCCTAGGCCTAAGGAGAGGAGGGATTCTATATTTGTAGTTGAGGATAGATTCTCTAAGATGGCACATTTTATAGCTTGTCATGAAACCGATGATGCTTCAAACATTACGGATTTGTTTTTTAGAGAAGTCGCTAGGTTGCATGGCATGCCTAGGACTATTGTTTCTCGTCGCAATGTTAAATTTTTGAGTTACTTTTGGAATAATTTATGGGCTAAACTTGGCACAAAATTGTTGTTTTCTACTACTTGTCATCCTCAAACGGATGGACAAACTGAAGTTGTCAATATAACTTTGGGAACACTTTTGCGTGCTATTCTTAAAAATAACTTGGATTGACATTTCTATGGACTTTATTTTGGGGTTGTTGTGGATAGATTCTCTAAGATGGCACATTTTATAGCTTGTCATAAAACCGATGATGCTTCAAACATTGCGGATTTGTTCTTTAGAGAAGTCGCTAGGTTGCATGGCATGCCTAGGACTATTGTTTCTCGTCGCAATGTTAAATTTTTGAGTTACTTTTGGAATAATTTATGGGCTAAACTTGGCACAAAATTGTTGTTTTCTACTACTTGTCATCCTCAAACGGATGGACAAACTGAAGTTGTCAATAGAACTTTGGGAACACTTTTCCGTGCTATGCTTAAAAAGAACTTGGATTGACATTTCTATGGACTTTATTTTGGTGTTGCCTAGGACTAAAAGGGGATGTATTCTATTTTTATTGTTGTGGATAGATTCTCTAAGATGGCACATTTTATAGCTTGTCATAAAACCGATGATGCTTCAAACATTGCGGATTTGTTCTTTAGAGAAGTCGCTAGGTTTCTTGGCATGCCTAGGACTATTGTTTCTGGTCGCGATGTTAAATTCTTGATATACTTTTGCAATACTTTATGGGCTGAACTTGGCACAAAATTGTTGTTTTCTACTACTTGTCATCCTCAAACGGATGGACAAACTGAAGTTGTCAATATAACTTTGGGAACATTTTATAGCTTGTCATAAAACCGATGATGCTTCAAACATTGCGGATTTGTTCTTTAGAGAAGTCGCTAGGTTGCTTGGCATGCCTAGGACTATTGTTTCTGGTCGCGATGTTAAATTCTTGAGTTACTTTTGGAAGACTTTATGGGCTGAACTTGGCACAAAATTGTTGTTTTCTACTACTTGTCATCCTCAAACGGATGGACAAACTGAAGTTATCAATAGAACTTTGGGAACACTTTTGCGTGCTATTCTTAAAAAGAACTTGGATTCACATTTCTCTGGACTTTATTTTGGAGTTGCATAGGCCTAAGAAGAGGAGGGATTCTATTTTTGTAGTTATTGATAGATTCTCTAAGATGGCACATTTTATAGCTTGTCATGAAACCGATGATGCTTCAAACATTACGGATTTGTTCTTTAGAGAAGTCGCTAGGTTGCATGGCATGCCAAGGACTATTGTTTCTCGTCGCAATGTTAAATTTTTGAGTTACTTTTGGAATAATTTATGGGCTAAACTTGGCACAAAATTGTTGTTTTCTACTACATGTCATCCTCAAACGGATGGACAAACTGAAGTTGTCAATATAACTTTGGGAACACTTTTGCGTGCTATTCTTAAAAAGAACTTGGATTGACATTTCTATGGACTTTATTTTGGGGTTGTTGTGGATAGATTCTCTAAGATGGCACATTTTATAGCTTGTCATAAAACCGATGATGCTTCAAACATTGCGGATTTGTTCTTTAGAGAAGTCGCTAGGTTGCATGGCATGCCTAGGACTATTGTTTCTCGTCGCAATGTTACATTTTTGAGTTACTTTTGGAATAATTTATGGGCTAAACTTGGCACAAAATTGTTGTTTTCTACTACTTGTCATCCTCAAACGGATGGACAAACTGAAGTTGTCAATAGAACTTTGGGAACACTTTTCCGTGCTATTCTTAAAAAGAACTTGGATTGACATTTCTATGGACTTTATTTTGGGGTTGCCTAGGACTAAGAAGGGGATGTATTCTATTTTTGTTGTTGTGGATAGATTCTCTAAGATGTCACATTTTATAGCTTGTCATAAAACCGATGATGCTTCAAACATTGCGAATTTGTTCTTTAGAGAAGTCGCTAGGTTGCTTGGCATGCCTAGGACTATTGTTTCTGGTCGCGATGTTAAATTCTTGAGTAACTTTTGGAAGACTTTATGGGCTGAACTTGGCACAAAATTGTTGTTTTCTACTACTTGTCATCCTTAAACGGATGGACAAACTGAAGTTGTCAATATAACTTTGGGAACAATTTATAGCTTGTCATAAAACCGATGATGCTTCAAACATTGCGGATTTGTTCTTTAGAGAAGTCGCTAGGTTGCATGGCATGCCTAGGACTATTGTTTCTCGTCGCAATGTTAAATTTTTGAGTTACTTTTGGAATAATTTATGGGCTAAACTTGGCACAAAATTGTTGTTTTCTACTATTTGTCATCCTCAAACTGTAACGACCCATTACAGGCCCAGTGGACCGCCCATACGGCCCACTGCCCCGATCGACCCAAGGCTATCCCGATCTTGGGGTCCCTCTATGGGGCCTTTGTCCCTCACGGGCTTTCCATAGGCGTCGTATGGTTACTCATAGAACTTCTATAGTCCAGGCTATAGTTTGTGCCTTCCAAGAATGGAAGGCACAAACTTGGAAGGACCATTCCTGGAAGGCACAAACTATAGCCTGGACTATAGAAGTTCTATGAGTAACCATACGACGCCTATGGAAAGCCCGTGAGGGACAAAGGCCCCATAGAGGGACCCCAAGATCGGGATAGCCTTGGGTCGATCGGGGCAGTGGGCCGTATGGGCGGTCCACTGGGCCTGTAATGGGTCGTTACAATAAAAGGCGCCTTTTATTGTAACGACCCATTACAGGCCCAGTGGACCGCCCATACGGCCCACTGCCAACCGACCCAAGGCTATCCCGATCTTGGGCTCCCTCTATGGGGCCTTTGTCCCTCACGGGCTTTCCATAGGCGTCGTATGGTTACTCATAGAACTCTTAAGCCCATGAACTTAAGTATGTGCCTCCCCAGGATCGAACCCAAGATCACATGGATATATAGATACTTGGCACAATCCTGGTACCAATTGAGCTACTAGCTCAATTGGTACCAGGATTGTGCCAAGTATCTATATATCCATGTGATCTTGGGTTCGATCCTGGGGAGGCACATACTTAAGTTCATGGGCTTAAGAGTTCTATGAGTAACCATACGACGCCTATGGAAAGCCCGTGAGGGACAAAGGCCCCATAGAGGGAGCCCAAGATCGGGATAGCCTTGGGTCGGTTGGCAGTGGGCCGTATGGGCGGTCCACTGGGCCTGTAATGGGTCGTTACAATAAAACTAAAATGTGACACCCCGATCCTCTTTTAAAATAAATACGCAGCGGAAATAAAATTTTCTCTTTAAAATATACGGAAGGAGTTTCAAAATACATTTCATCAAATATCTTTACAAAATAAATACATGATCATTTAAATGACATAACAAAAACAAAACATCATTCCTATGATCATGCCAAAATCCTCCTTCCAACGGTGTATGCATATGACCCCCGATCTACAGTCAACGTCCCGAGGCACCACTCTGATCTGCATCACATGAAAATAACTGAAATGAGAATAAATCTCAGCAAGTGGAACTCTTATATAACAATGAACAATAACTCTGTAAAACATCTCTTTGAAATCATAAATACCATCAACTCTGAACTGTAAACTCTGAATATCAATAATATAGCAATAGCATAAAATATGATGGTATTTCTCTTTTGCTCTGGGGATTGATATCAATAGTATCTCTGCTCTGGGGTTGCTCGTATCCCAAATCGATATAAATACCGATAACTCTGAGGGATATAAGCCTCTGGACGATGATCATCTAATATTGCATGCAATCTCTGACTATGTATTTATCAATCCGAAAACATTTAAACTCTTCTCTGGTTTTAACAATCACTTTGAACTCTATATATCTCTTTGTATTCCCTTTAATCAATAATGAGACATACAATGCCTCCAATACATATAACAATACATACTATGGATCAAATGAAAGGGAATAACACAATAAACTCTTTGAAACACATACATATAAAATCATGTGAGCAAAAGGAATGAATTTCCACTTACAAACCACAACAAACACCTCAACTTAGCTCTTGATCACCACCTACAACAAATAATCCACAAATAACACCAATATCAACTAAATATCCAAGATTACAAGCTAAATAATCCATAAATCCACTTAAACAACCAACCTAAACAACTCTTAATTTACAACCTTAACAGAATCGCACCAAAAACTTACCCAAGCTTCCTAGCACCAAGGAGAACGTCGAACTCAAGTCGAAATTCTAAACAAACGCTTGAATCGAAGATAGGAAGTGAAAGAAATGACCAAAAACCCTAGAAATGGAGAGAAAAGTCGAGAATGGAGGAGAAAAGAAAGGAAAAGCATGGCCAACCACTCCAAAAAGTAGCTTAAAAACTCGACCATACCTTCACCGCGGGTGCGCCAACACAAGGACCGCGGGTGCGCTATGGTTACGGCAATCTCAAAAATTCTGGAACACGAACAGCGCGGGTGCGGCGACGCAAGCAGCGCGGGTGCGGTCTCTACCGCAGGGGCGGTCTCTACAACGCCGCGGGTGCGGTGTGCTCACGGCACTCAAACTCCAAAAATAGCACAGTGCACCGCGGGGGCACTCCTCTAAGAGCGCGGGTGCACTCTACTCACGGCAAAACACTATTCCAAAGCAACTAAAATCGAACCGAAACGCTGAAACGAACAACCAACAACAACTAATACCTCAATAAATAATAACCAATAATACTAAAGCCCAAAACACAACTATAATCATCTAATCAAATATCCCAAATAACAAACAAAACTTAAATCGTACCGTACACCGGGCTCGGCTATTACAATCTCCCCCCCTTAAGGGAATTTCGTCCGCGAAATTGACGTCACGGCACGAACAACTCAGGATACTTCTCTCTCATCTCATCCTCTGGTTCCCACGTAGCCTCCTCTAACAAATGGTTCCTCCAAAGAACTTTGACAATGCCGATCTCTTTGTTCCTCAGAACTCTAACTGTGCGATCCAAAATCTGAATCGGAATCTCTTGATACGTCAAATTCGGCGTCAAGTCCAATGGCTCGTGGCGAAGAACATGGGAAGGATCTGCAACATACTTCCTGAGCATCGATACGTGAAACACATTATGAACTCTGTCAAGATCTGGAGGTAGGGCTAATCTGTAGGCTCTGTCACCAACTCTGTCCAAAATCTCGAATGGACCAATAAATCTAGGACTCAACTTGCCCTTCTTACCAAATCTCATCACACCCTTGAGAGGTGCTATCTTCAGAAATACATGGTCGCCAACCTCGAACTGCAAAGGTCTACGACGAACATCTGCATAGCTCTTCTGTCTGGACTGGGCAGTCTTCATCCTTTCTCTGATAACAGCAACAACATCAGCAGTCTGCTGGACCAACTCTGGTCCCAACATCTTCCTCTCACCAACCTCGTCCCAATACAAGGGAGACCTGCACTTCCTGCCATAAAGTGCCTCATACGGTGCCATGCCAATCGTCGCCTGGTAGCTATTGTTATAAGTGAACTCAACCAAAGGCAACAAAGAATCCCAGTTACCTGGAAAGTCAATAGTACAAGCTCTGAGCATATCCTCAAGAATCTGAATGACTCTCTCTGACTGACCATCACTCTGAGGATGATAGGCTGTACTGAACGCTAATCGCGAACCCATAGCTCTGTGCAAACTCTTCCAAAACTCTGAAGTAAATCTGGGGTCACGATCAGACACGATCGACACAGGAACACCATGAAGTCTGACAATCTCTGCTATGTAGTCCTCGGCATACTGGTTCATCGAATACGTCGTCTTGACTGGAAGAAAGTGCGCTGACTTAGTCAATCTATCAACGATAACCCAAATAGAATTGAAACCTCTCCGCACTCTGGGAAGACCAGTCACAAAATCCATCGTAATATGCTCCCACTTCCACTGAGGAATCGGCAACGACAACAATGTCCCAGCAGGTCTCTGGTGCTCAATCTTCACCTGCTGACAAGTAAGGCACTGAGAAATGAACACGGCAACATCCTTCTTCATACCTGGCCACCAGTAGAGTCGACGAAGATCCTGATACATCTTCGTACTGCCTGGATGAATCGAATACGGCGCGGTATGAGCCTCTGTCAGAATATCTCTACGAATATCGTCGCCAGAAGGAACACAAATACGACCTCTGAAAGTCACCAAACCATCACCATTCAAGGCAAACTCTGAATTACCTCTAATCTCTGCTCTATCTCTCAACTCTGTCAACTGAACATCAGTCGACTGCTCTCTACGAATCCTGTCCGTCAATGAAGATCGAATAACTAACGCTGAAAGACGAGCAATGGTGCCTGGAATCACCAGATCAATATCCTCTCTCTGCAAATCCATCAGTAACGGTCTCTGAATCAAAGAACTCAATGAAACACTCGACTTGCGGCTTAAAGCATCAGCCACAACATTCGCCTTCCCTGGGTGATAACTGATAGCTACATCGTAATCCTTGACAAGCTCTAACCACCTCCTCTGCCGCATATTGAGCTCTTTCTGCGAGAACAGATACTTCAAACTCTTGTGGTCTGTGAAGATCTCACACTTTTCGCCATACAGATAATGTCTCCAAATCTTAAGGGCGAAAACCACAGCTGCTAGCTCCAAATCGTGCGTCGGATAATTCTTCTCATAATCCTTCAACTGGCGAGAAGCATAGGCAATGACCTTACCTCTCTGCATCAACACTGCACCGAGACCCTTCTTCGACGCATCAGTATAGACAACAAAGTCCTCTGAACCACAAGGCAAAGAAAGAACAGGAGCCGTCGTCAATCTATCCTTCAACTCCTGAAATGCGCTCTGGCAATCTATAGACCACTCGAACTTCACAGTCTTCCTTGTCAGATTGGACAATGGCAGGGCAATCTTGGAAAAATCCAAAATGAAACGACGATAAAAACCCGCCAAACCAAGGAAACTGCGTACCTCTGAAACAGTCGTAGGAATAGGCCACTTCTGAATCGCCTCTATCTTCATCGGATCAACAGCAATGCCATCCCTCGAAACGACATGGCCTAGAAAAGAAATCTGATCCAGCCAAAACTCACACTTCTTCAACTTAGCAAACAACCTCCGCTCTCTCAGCAACTGGAGAACAACTCTGAGATGCTCTGAATGAAGCTCTCTGGTCTTGGAATAGATCAAGATATCGTCGATAAAGACAATGACGAAGCTATCCAAATACGGCTTGAACACACGGTTCATCAGGTCCATGAAAACAGAAGGGGCATTGGTCAAACCAAAAGACATCACGAGAAACTCATAGTGACCATACCTGGTCCTGAAAGCCGTCTTAGGGATATCAGACTCCCTAACCTTCAACTGATAGTAGCCAGACCGAAGATCAATCTTCGAGAAAACAGTGGCACCCTGGAGTTGGTCAAATAGATCGTCAATCCGTGGCAACGGATACTTGTTCTTGATCGTCACTTTGTTGAGCTCTCTGTAATCGATACACAGACGCAAAGACCCGTCCTTCTTCTTAACAAATAGAACCGGAGCTCCCCAAGGCGAAGAACTCGGACGAATGAAACCCTTATCTAGAAGATCCTGCAACTGCGTCTTCAACTCTTTCATCTCGGTAGGAGCCATCCTATACGGAGCCTTAGAAATAGGAACCGTACCTGGAGCAAGATCAATAACAAACTCTACATCTCTATCCGGCGGCAAACCCGGAACATCATCCTCAAACACATCCGCAAACTCCCTCACCACATCAATATCATCAATATTCAACTTAATCAGTCTATCCATATCCACAACAGATGCCAGAAAAACATCACAACCTCTACACAAAAGCCTCTCAGCACCAAGACACGAAATAAAAGGAAGGACCAGCGAAGTACCTGAGCTGGCGAGAACTCCTCCCTGGTCATCATCTGCAAAAGTCACCGACTTAGCAACGCAATCAATAACAGCACGATAGGTCGACAGCCAATCCATGCCAAGAATAACATCAAAGGCAACCATCGGGATCACAATCAAATCAGCAAAGACCTCTCGATCAACAAAACGAACGGGGCACGCATACACTATGGAAGTCGGGCACAAAACATCTCCCGAAGGCAAAACAACACTAAGCTGAAGGGGAATAACAGAAGGAACTATACCCAAAGATCTCAAAAACAATTCAGACATAAAAGAATGAGTAGCACCAGTATCAATCAAAGTAGTAGCTACTCTGCCTGAAATCAAAATGGAACTAGAGATTACAGAAGAATTACGATTAATACCTTCCTTAGTCATCGAAAAGATACGACCCTGCACCTTCTCCTGGCTAGCTCCCCTAGGACAATCTCTGGAAATATGGCCTGGCATGCCACAACGATAGCAAGAACGAGAGCCAAATCTACACTCTCCACGATGGGGTCTGCTACACTTGGGACACAAAGATCTCTCAGAATCAGACGGAGCAACTGGCACTGACGGTGGCCTAGGACTCTGATCCACCTTGCCCTTCCCCTTGAATCGATCTCTGCCACGCTGACCTGAACTCTGGCCTCTTTGAACATTAGCCTGGTGCCTCGCCTGTCTCTCCCTGGCGATATCCTTCTCGTCCTGCTCTGCTAGCAACGCCTTGGACACAATCTCCTTGAAAGTCACAGCCTTGGACATATTGATATCACGCCTGATCTCCGCTCTAAGGCCTCGAATGAAGTGAGCGCCTTTATCTTTATCACTGGTAGCAATGTACGGAGCAAAAAGGCAACCCTCCTCGAACTTGAGAATATACTCGTCCACATTCAAGCTCCCCTGACGAAGCTCCAAGAACTCTGTGACCTTCCTCGCTCGCAGTGCATCAGGAAAGTACTTGTCGTAGAAAAGCTCAGTAAACTCAGACCACTTCAAAGTAGAAACATCAATGCCAACCTTGGTCGCATTCCACCACAAACGTGCAGCTTTAACCAGCATGAAAACAGCACAACTGATACGGTCTCTGTCCTCATAGTGGAGATGATCAAAAATCGCCTCCAAAGCCTTGACCCACTCTACTGCAGCTAAAGGATCGGAGCTGCCTGGAAACTCGGGTGGATCCATCCTCTTAAACGCAGAAAAGATAGCATCAGAACCAACTGCTACTGGAGCAACCTGCCCCCTACCTTGGTCTCTGCCCTGGCCTGCTCCTTGCAGTCTAAGCAACTGCTGGATCTGCTCACTGTGAACCTTAGCCTGCTCCTTCAGTAACTTGCCGAACTCGTCGACAACTCTCAAGGACGAACTATCCTCCCCCTCTGACGCCTTACGCTTAGGAGGCATCCTCTACTCTACAATGCTCACAAGATACCAATCAATACATAACAATAGATAGATGCAAAGAAAACATACCCGGACAGTTGAAAGTAGACGAAGTCATATGCATTGGTCCGAAGAACACCGCTCTGATACCACTAAAATGTGACACCCCGATCCTCTTTTAAAATAAATACGCAGCGGAAATAAAATTTTCTCTTTAAAATATACGGAAGGAGTTTCAAAATACATTTCATCAAATATCTTTACAAAATAAATACATGATCATTTAAATGACATAACAAAAACAAAACATCATTCCTATGATCATGCCAAAATCCTCCTTCCAACGGTGTATGCATATGACCCCCGATCTACAGTCAACGTCCCGAGGCACCACTCTGATCTGCATCACATGAAAATAACTGAAATGAGAATAAATCTCAGCAAGTGGAACTCTTATATAACAATGAACAATAACTCTGTAAAACATCTCTTTGAAATCATAAATACCATCAACTCTGAACTGTAAACTCTGAATATCAATAATATAGCAATAGCATAAAATATGATGGTATTTCTCTTTTGCTCTGGGGATTGATATCAATAGTATCTCTGCTCTGGGGTTGCTCGTATCCCAAATCGATATAAATACCGATAACTCTGAGGGATATAAGCCTCTGGACGATGATCATCTAATATTGCATGCAATCTCTGACTATGTATTTATCAATCCGAAAACATTTAAACTCTTCTCTGGTTTTAACAATCACTTTGAACTCTATATATCTCTTTGTATTCCCTTTAATCAATAATGAGACATACAATGCCTCCAATACATATAACAATACATACTATGGATCAAATGAAAGGGAATAACACAATAAACTCTTTGAAACACATACATATAAAATCATGTGAGCAAAAGGAATGAATTTCCACTTACAAACCACAACAAACACCTCAACTTAGCTCTTGATCACCACCTACAACAAATAATCCACAAATAACACCAATATCAACTAAATATCCAAGATTACAAGCTAAATAATCCATAAATCCACTTAAACAACCAACCTAAACAACTCTTAATTTACAACCTTAACAGAATCGCACCAAAAACTTACCCAAGCTTCCTAGCACCAAGGAGAACGTCGAACTCAAGTCGAAATTCTAAACAAACGCTTGAATCGAAGATAGGAAGTGAAAGAAATGACCAAAAACCCTAGAAATGGAGAGAAAAGTCGAGAATGGAGGAGAAAAGAAAGGAAAAGCATGGCCAACCACTCCAAAAAGTAGCTTAAAAACTCGACCATACCTTCACCGCGGGTGCGCCAACACAAGGACCGCGGGTGCGCTATGGTTACGGCAATCTCAAAAATTCTGGAACACGAACAGCGCGGGTGCGGCGACGCAAGCAGCGCGGGTGCGGTCTCTACCGCAGGGGCGGTCTCTACAACGCCGCGGGTGCGGTGTGCTCACGGCACTCAAACTCCAAAAATAGCACAGTGCACCGCGGGGGCACTCCTCTAAGAGCGCGGGTGCACTCTACTCACGGCAAAACACTATTCCAAAGCAACTAAAATCGAACCGAAACGCTGAAACGAACAACCAACAACAACTAATACCTCAATAAATAATAACCAATAATACTAAAGCCCAAAACACAACTATAATCATCTAATCAAATATCCCAAATAACAAACAAAACTTAAATCGTACCGTACACCGGGCTCGGCTATTACACAAACAGATGGACAAACTGAAGTTGTCAATAGAACTTTGGGAACACTTTTGCGTGCTATTCTTAAAAAGAACTTGGATTGACATTTCTCTGGACTTTATTTTGGAGTTGCCTAGGCCTAAGAAGAGGAGGGATTCTATATTTGTAGTTGAGGATAGATTCTCTAAGATGGCACATTTTATAGCTTGTCATGAAACCGATGATGCTTCAAACATTACGGATTTGTTCTTTAGAGAAGTCGCTAGGTTGCATGGCACGCCTAGGACTATTGTTTCTCGTCGCAATGTTAAATTTTTGAGTTACTTTTGGAATAATTTATGGGCTAAACTTGGCACAAAATTGTTGTTTTCTACTACTTGTCATCCTCAAACGGATGGACAAACTGAAGTTATCAATATAACTTTGGGAACACTTTTGCGTGCTATTCTTAAAAATAACTTGGATTGACATTTCTATGGACTTTATTTTGGGGTTGTTGTGGATAGATTCTCTAAGATGGCACATTTTATAGCTTGTCATAAAACCGATGATGCTTCAAACATTGCGGATTTGTTCTTTAGAGAAGTCGCTAGGTTGCATGGCATGCCTAGGACTATTGTTTCTCGTCGCAATGTTAAATTTTTGAGTTACTTTTGGAATAATTTATGGGCTAAACTTGGCACAAAATTGTTGTTTTCTACTACTTGTCATCCTCAAACGGATGGACAAACTAAAGTTGTCAATAGAACTTTGGGAACACTTTTCCGTGCTATTCTTAAAAAGAACTTGGATTGACATTTCTATGGACTTTATTTTGGGTTACCTAGGACTAAGAAGGGGATGTATTCTATTTTTGTTGTTGTGGATAGATTCTCTAAGATGGCACATTTTATAGCTTGTCATAAAACCGATGATGCTTCAAACATTGCGGATTTGTTCTTTAGAGAAGTCGCTAGGTTTCTTGGCATGCCTAGGACTATTGTTTCTGGTCGCGATGTTAAATTCTTGATATACTTTTGGAAGACTTTATGG
This sequence comes from Primulina eburnea, assembly GCF_022965805.1. Taxonomy (NCBI): domain Eukaryota; kingdom Viridiplantae; phylum Streptophyta; class Magnoliopsida; order Lamiales; family Gesneriaceae; genus Primulina; species Primulina eburnea. The sequence goes on from NW_027330888.1 coordinate 88,165, forward strand.
GCTGAACTTGGCACAAAATTGTTGTTTTCTACTACTTGTCATCCTCAAACGGATGGACAAACTGAAGTTGTCAATATAACTTTGGGAACATTTTATAGCTTGTCATAAAACCGATGATGCTTCAAACATTGCGGATTTGTTCTTTAGAGAAGTCGCTAGGTTGCTTGGCATGCCTAGGACTATTGTTTCTGGTCGCGATGTTAAATTCTTGAGTTACTTTTGGAAGACTTTATGGGCTGAACTTGGCACAAAATTGTTGTTTTCTACTACTTGTCATCCTCAAACGGATGGACAAACTGAAGTTGTCAATATAACTTTGGGAACAATTTATAGCTTGTCATAAAACCGATGATGCTTCAAACATTGCGGATTTGTTCTTTAGAGAAGTCGCTAGGTTGCTTGGCATTCCTAGGACTATTGTTTCTGGTCGCGATGTTAAATTATTGAGTTACTTTTGGAAGACTTTATGGGCTGAACATGGCAAAAAATTGTTGTTTTCTACTACTTGTCATCCTCAAACGGATGGACAAACTGAATTTGTCAATAGAACTTTGGGAACACTTTTGCGTGCTATTCTTAAAAAGAACTTGGATTGACATTTCTCTGGACTTTATTTTGGAGTTGCCTAGGCCTAAGAAAAGGAGGGATTCTATTTTTGTAGTTGTGGATAGATTCTCTAAGATGACACATTTTATAGCTTGTCATCAAACCGATGATGCTTCAAACATTCCGGATTTGTTCTTTAGAGAAGTCGCTAGGATGCATGGCATGCCTAGGACTATTGTTTCTCGTCGCAATGTTAAATTTTTGAGTTACTTTTGGAATAATTTATGGGCTAAACATGGCACAAAATTGTTGTTTTCTACTACTTGTCATTCTCAAACAGATGGACAAACTGAAGTTGTCAATAAAACTTTGGGAACACTTTTGCGTGCTATTCTTAAAAAGAACTTGGATTGATATTTCTATGGACTTTAGTTGGGGTTGCCTAGGCCTAAGAAGAGGAGGGATTCTATTTTTGTAGTTGTGGATAGATTCTCTAAGATGGCACATTTTATAGCTTGTCATGAAACCGATGATGCTTCAAACATTACGGATTTGTTCTTTAGAGAAGTCGCTAGGTTGCATGGCATGCCTAGGACTATTGTTTCTCGTCGCAATGTTAAATTTTTGAGTTACTTTTGGAATAATTTATGGGCTAAACTTGCCACAAAATTGTTGTTTTCTACTACTTGTCATCCTCAAACAGATGGACAAACTGAAGTTGTCAATATAACTTTGGGAACACTTTTGCGTGCTATTCTTAAAAAGAACTTGGATTGACATTTCTATGTACTTTATTTTGGAGTTGCCTAGGCCTAAGAAGAGGAGGGATTCTATTTTTGTAGTTGTGGATAGATTCTCTAAGATGACACATTTTATAGCTTGTCATGAAACCGATGATGCTTCAAACATTCCGGATTTGTTCTTTAGAGAAGTCGCTAGGTTGCATGGCATGCCTAGGACTATTGTTTCTCGTCGCAATGTTAAATTTTTGAGTTACTTTTGGAATAATTTATGGGCTAAACTTGGCACAAAATTGTTGTTTTCTACTACTTGTCATCCTCAAACAGATGGACAAACTAAAGTTGTCAATATAACTTTGGGAACACTTTTGCGTGCTATTCTTAAAAAGAACTTGGATTGACATTTCTATGGACTTTATTTTGGGGTTGTTGTGGATAGATTCTCTAAGATGGCACATTTTATAGCTTGTCATAAAACCGATGATACTTCAAACATTGCGGATTTGTTCTTTAGAGAAGTCGCTAGGTTGCATGGCATACCTAGGACTATTGTTTCTCGTCGCAATGTTAGATTTTTGAGTTACTTTTGGAATAATTTATGCGCTAAACTTGGCACAAAATTGTTGTTTTCTACTACTTGTCATCCTCAAACGGCTGGACAAACTGAAGTTGTCAATAGAACTTTGGGAACACTTTTGCGTGCTATTCTTAAAAAGAACTTGGATTGACATTTATCTGGACTTTATTTTGGAGTTGCCTAGGCCTAAGAAGAGGAGGTATTCTATTTTTGTAGTTGTGGATAGATTCTCAAAGATTGCACATTTTATAGCTTGTCATGAAACCGATGATGCTTCAAACATTACGGATTTGTTCTTTAGAGAAGTCGCTAGGTTGCATGGCATGCCTAGGACTATTGTTTCTCGTCGCACTGTTAAATTTTTGAGTTACTTTTGGAATAATTTATGGGCTAAACTTGGCACAAAATTGTTGTTTTCTACTACTTGTCATTCTCAAACAGATGGACAAACTGAAGTTGTCAATAAAATTTTGGGAACACTTTTGCGTGCTATTCTTAAAAAGAACTTGGATTGACATTTCTATGGACTTTAGTTGGGTTTGCCTAGGCCTAAGAAGAGGAGGGATTCTTTTTTTGTAGTTGTGGATAGATTATCTAAGATGGCACATTTTATAACTTGTCATGAAACCGATGATGCTTCAAACATTACGGATTTGTTCTTTATAGAAGTCGCTAGGTTGCATGGCATGCCTAGGACTATTATTTCTCGTCGCAATGTTAAATTTTTGAGTTACTTTTGGAATAATTTATGGGCTAAACTTGCCACAAAATTGTTGTTTTCTACTACTTGTCATCCTCAAACAGATGGACAAACTGAAGTTGTCAATATAACTTTGGGAACACTTTTGCGTGCTATTCTTAAAAAGAACTTGGATATACATTTCTATGGACTTTATTTTGGGGTTGTTGTGGATAGATTCTCTAAGATGGCACATTTTATAGCTTGTCATAAAACCGATGATGCTTCAAACATTGCGGATTTGTTCTTTAGAGAAGTCGCTAGGTTGCATGTCATGCCTAGGACTATTGTTTCTCGTCGCAATGTTAGATTTTTGAGTTACTTTTGGAATAATTTATGGGCTAAACTTGGCACAAAATTGTTGTTTTCTACTACTTGTCATCCTCAAACGGATGGACAAACTGAAGTTGTCAATAGAACTTTGGGAACACTTTTGCGTGCTATTCTTAAAAAGAACTTGGATTGACATTTCTCTGGATTTTATTTTGGAGTTGCCTAGGCCTAAGAAGAGGAGGGATTCTATTTTTGTAGTTGTGGATAGATTTTCAAAGATGGCACATTTTATAGCTTGTCATGAAACCGATGATGCTTCAAACATTACGGATTTGTTCTTTAGAGAAGTCGCTAGGTTGCATGGCATGCCTAGGACTATTGTTTTTCGTCGCAATGTTAAATTTTTGAGTTACTTTTGGAATAATTTATGTGCTAAACTTGGCACAAAATTGTTGTTTTCTACTACTTGTCATTCTCAAACAGATGGACAAACTGAAGTTGTCAATAAAACTTTGGGAACACTTTTGCGTGCTATTCTTAAAAAGAACTTGGATTGATATTTCTATGGACTTTAGTTGGGGTTGCCTAGGCCTAAGAAGAGGAGGGATTCTATTTTTGTAATTGTGGATAGATTCTCTAAGATGGCACATTTTATAGCTTGTCATGAAACCGATGATGCTTCAAACATTACGGATTTGTTCTTTAGAGAAGTCGCTAGGTTGCATGGCATGCCAAGGACTATTGTTTCTCGTCGCAATGTTAAATTTTTGAGTTACTTTTGGAATAATTTATGGGCTAAACTTGGCACAAAATTGTTGTTTTCTACTACTTGTCATCCTCAAACGGATGGACAAACTGAAGTTGTCAATAGAAATTTGGGAACACTTTTGCGTGCTATTCTTAAAAAGAACTTGGATTGACATTTCTCTGGACTTTATTTTGGAGTTGCCTAGGCCTAAGAAGAGGAGGGATTCTATTTTTGTAGTTGTGGATAGATTATCTAAGATGGCACATTTTATAGCTTGTCGTGAAACCGATGATGCTTCAAACATTCCGGATTTGTTCTTTAGAGAAGTCGCTAGGTTGCATGGCATGCCTAGCACTATTGTTTCTCGTCGCAATGTTAAATTTTTGAGTTACTTTTGGAATAATTTATGGGCTAAACTTGGCACAAAATTGTTGTTTTCTACTCCTTGTCATCTTCAAACAGATAGACAAACTGAAGTTGTCAATAGAACTTTGGGAACACTTTTGCGTGCTATTCTTAAAAAGAACTTGGATTGACATTTCTATGGACTTTAGTTGGGGTTGCCTAGGCCTAAGAAGAGGAAGGATTCTATTTTTGTAGTTGTGGATAGATTCTATAAGATGTCACATTTTATAGCTTGTCATGAAACCGATGATGCTTCAAACATTACGGATTTGTTCTTTAGAGAAGTCGCTAGGTTGCATGGCATGCCTAGGACTATTGTTTCTCGTCGCAATGTTAAATTTTTGAGTTACTTTTGGAATAATTTATGGGCTAAACTTGCCACAAAATTGTTGTTTCTACTCCTTGTCATCCTCAAACAGATGGACAAACTGAAGTTGTCAATATGACTTTGGGAACACTTTTGCGTCCTATTCTTAAAAAGAACTTGGATTGACATTTCTATGGACTTTATTTTGGGGTTGTTGTGGATAGATTCTCTAAGATGGCACATTTTATAGCTTGTCATAAAACCGATGATGCTTCAAACATTGCGGATTTGTTCTTTAGAGAAGTCGCTAGGTTGCATGGCATGCCTAGGACTATTGTTTCTCGTCGCAATGTTAGATTTTTGAGTTACTTTTGGAATAATTTATGGGCTAAACTTGGCACAAAATTGTTGTTTTCTACTACTTGTCATCCTCAAACAGATGGACAAACTGAAGTTGTCAATATAACTTTGGGAACACTTTTGCGTGCTATTCTTAAAAATAACTTGGATTGACATTTCTATGGACTTTATTTTGGGGTTGTTGTGGATAGATTCTCTAAGATGGCACATTTTATAGCTTGTCATCAAACCGATGATGCTTCAAACATTCCGGATTTGTTCTTTAGAGAAGTCGCTAGGTTGCATGGCATGCCTAGGACTATTGTTTCTCGTCGCAATGTTAAATTTTTGAGTTACTTTTGGAATAATTTATGGGCTAAACTTGGCACAAAATTGTTGTTTTCTACTACTTGTCATCCTCAATCGGATGGACAAACTGAAGTTGTCAATAGAACTTTGGGAACACTTTTCCGTGCTATTCTTAAAAAAACTTGGATTGACATTTCTATGGACTTTATTTTGGGTTGCCTAGGACTAAGAAGGGGATGTATTCTATTTTTGTTGTTGTGGATAGATTCTCTAAGATGGCACATTTTATAGCTTGTCATAAAACCGATGATGCTTCAAACATTGCGGATTTGTTCTTTAGAGAAGTCGCTAGGTTTCTTGGCATGCCTAGGACTATTGTTTCTGGTCGCGATGTTAAATTCTTGATATACTTTTGGAAGACTTTATGGGCTGAACTTGGCGCAAAATTGTTGTTTTCTACTACTTGTCATCCTAAAACGGATGGACAAACTGAAGTTGTCAATATAACTTTGGGAACATTTTATAGCTTGTCATAAAACCGATGATGCTTCAAACATTGCGGATTTGTTCTTTAGAGAAGTCGCTAGGTTGCTTGGCATGCCTAGGACTATTGTTTCTGGTCGCGATGTTAAATTCTTGAGTTACTTTTGGAAGACTTTATGGGCTGAACTTGGCACAAAATTGTTGTTTTCTACTACTTGTTATCCTCAAACGGATGGACAAACTGAAGTTGTCAATATAAATTTGGGAACATATTATAGCTTGTCATAAAACCGATGATGCTTCAAACATTGCGGATTTGTTCTTTAGAGAAGTCGCTAGGTTGCTTGGCATGCCTAGGACTATTGTTTCTGGTCGCGATGTTAAATTATTGAGTTACTTTTGGAAGACTTTATGGGCTGAACTTGGCATAAAATTGTTGTTTTCTACTACTTGTCATCCTCAAACGGATGGACAAACTGAATTTGTCAATAGAACTTTGGGAACACTTTTGCGTGCTATTCTTAAAAAGAACTTGGATTGACATTTCTCTGGACTTTATTTTGGAGTTGCCTAGGCCTAAGAAGAGGAGGGATTCTATTTTTGAAGTTGTGGATAGATTCTCTAAGATGGCACATTTTATAGCTTGTCATCAAACCGATGATGCTTCAAACATTCCGGATTTGTTCTTTAGAGAAGTCGCTAGGTTGCATGGCATGCCTAGGACTATTGTTTCTCGTCGCAATGTTAAATTTTTGAGTTACTTTTGGAATAATTTATGGGCTAAACTTGGCACAAAATTGTTGTTTTCTACTACTTGTCATTCTCAAACAGATGGACAAACTGAAGTTGTCAATAAAACTTTGGGAACACTTTTGCGTGCTATTCTTAAAAAGAACTTGGATTGATATTTCTATGGACTTTAGTTGGGGTTGCCTAGGCCTAAGAAGAGGAGGGATTCTATTTTTGTAGTTGTGGATAGATTCTCTAAGATGGCACATTTTATAGCTTGTCATGAAACCGATGATGCTTCAAACATTACGGATTTGTTCTTTAGAGAAGTCGCTAGGTTGCATGGCATGCCTAGGACTATTGTTTCTCGTCGCAATGTTAAATTTTTGAGTTACTTTTGGAATAATTTATGGGCTAAACTTGCCACAAAATTGTTGTTTTCTACTACTTGTCATCCTCAAACAGATGGACAAACTGAAGTTGTCAATATAACTTTGGGAACACTTTTGCGTGCTATTCTTAAAAAGAACTTGGATTTACATTTCTATGGACTTTATTTTGGGGTTGTTGTGGATAGATTCTCTAAGATGGCACATTTTATAGCTTGTCAAAAAACCGATGATGCTTCAAACATTGCGGATTTGTTCTTTAGAGAAGTCGCTAGGTTGCATGGCATGCCTAGGACTATTGTTTCTCGTCGCAATGTTAGATTTTTGAGTTACTTTTGGAATAATTTATGGGCTAAACTTGGCACAAAATTGTTGTTTTCTACTACTTGTCATCCTCAAACGGATGGACAAACTGAAGTTGTCAATAGAACTTTGGGAACACTTTTGCGTGCTATTCTTAAAAAGAACTTGGATTGACATTTCTCTGGACTTTATTTTGGAGTTGCCTAGGCCTAAGAAGAGAAGGGATTCTATTTTTGTAGTTGTGGATAGATTCTCAAAGATGGCACATTTTATAGCTTGTCATGAAACCGATGATGCTTCAAACATTACGGATTTGTTCTTTAGAGAAGTCGCTAGGTTGCATGGCATGCCTAGGACTATTGTTTCTCGTCCCAATGTTAAATTTTTGAGTTACTTTTGGAATAATTTATGGGCTAAACTTGGCACAAAATTGTTGTTTTCTACTACTTGTCATTCTCAAACAGATGGACAAACTGAAGTTGTCAATAAAACTTTGGGAACACTTTTGCGTGCTATTATTAAAAAGAACTTGGATTGATATTTCTATGGACTTTAGTTGGGGTTGCCTAGGCCTAAGAAGAGGAGGGATTCTATTTTTTGTAATTGTGGATAGATTCTCTAAGATGGCACATTTTATAGCTTGTCATGAAACCGATGATGCTTCAAACATTACGGATTTGTTCTTTAGAGAAGTCGCTAGGTTGCATGGCATGCCAAGGACTATTGTTTCTCGTCGCAATGTTAACTTTTTGAGTTACTTTTGGAATAATTTATGGGCTAAACTTGGCACAAAATTGTTGTTTTCTACTACTTGTCATCCTCAAACGGCTGGACAAACTGAAGTTGTCAATAGAACTTTGGGAACACTTTTGCGTGCTATTCTTAAAAAGAACTTGGATTGACATTTATCTGGACTTTATTTTGGAGTTGCCTAGGCCTAAGAAGAGGAGGTATTCTATTTTTGTAGTTGTGGATAGATTCTCAAAGATTGCACATTTTATAGCTTGTCATGAAACCGATGATGCTTCAAACATTACGGATTTTTTCTTTAGAGAAGTCGCTAGGTTGCATGGCATGCCTAGGACTATTGTTTCTCGTCGCACTGTTAAATTTTTGAGTTACTTTTGGAATAATTTATGGGCTAAACTTGGCACAAAATTGTTGTTTTCTACTACTTGTCATTCTCAAACAGATGGACAAACTGAAGTTGTCAATAAAACTTTGGGAACACTTTTGCGTGCTATTCTTAAAAAGAACTTGGATTGACATTTCTATGGACTTTAGTTGGGGTTGCCTAGGCCTAAGAAGAGGAGGGATTCTATTTTTGTAGTTGTGGATAGATTCTCTAAGATGGCACATTTTATAACTTGTCATGAAACCGATGATGCTTCAAACATTACGGATTTGTTCTTTAGAGAAGTCGCTAGGTTGCATGGCATGCCTAGGACTATTATTTCTCGTCGCAATGTTAAATTTTTGAGTTACTTTTGGAATAATTTATGGGCTAAACTTGCCACAAAATTGTTGTTTTCTACTACTTGTCATCCTCAAACAGATGGACAAACTGAAGTTGTCAATATAACTTTGGAAACACTTTTGCGTGCTATTCTTAAAAAGAACTTGGATTTACATTTCTGTGGACTTTATTTTGGGGTTGTTGTGGATAGATTCTCTAAGATGGCACATTTTATAGCTTGTCATAAAACCGATGATGCTTCAAACATTGCGGATTTGTTCTTTAGAGAAGTCGCTAGGTTGCATGGCATGCCTAGGACTATTGTTTCTCGTCGCAATGTTAGATTTTTGAGTTACTTTTGGAATAATTTATGGGCTAAACTTGGCACAAAATTGTTGTTTTCTACTACTTGTCATCCTCAAACAGATGGACAAACTGAAGTTGTCAATAGAATTTTGGGAACACTTTTGCGTGCTATTCTTAAAAAGAACTTGGATTGACATTTCTCTGGACTTTATTTTGGAGTTGCCTAGGCCTAAGAAGAGGAGGGATTCTATTTTTGTAGTTGTGGATAGATTCTCAAAGATGGCACATTTTATAGCTTGTCATGAAACCGATGATGCTTCAAACATTACGGATTTGTTCTTTAGAGAAGTCGCTAGGTTGCATGGCATGCCAAGGACTATTGTTTCTCGTCGCAATGTTAAATTTTTGAGTTACTTTTGGAATAATTTATGCGCTAAACTTGGCACAAAATTGTTGTTTTCTACTACTTGTCATCCTCAAACGGCTGGACAAACTGAAGTTGTCAATAGAACTTTGGGAACACTTTTGCGTGCTATTCTTAAAAAGAACTTGGATTGACATTTATCTGGACTTTATTTTGGAGTTGCCTAGGCCTAAGAAGAGGAGGTATTCTATTTTTGTAGTTGTGGATAGATTCTCAAAGATTGCACATTTTATAGCTTGTCATGAAACCGATGATGCTTCAAACATTACGGATTTGTTCTTTAGAGAAGTCGCTAGGTTGCATGGCATGCCTAGGACTATTGTTTCTCGTCGCACTGTTAAATTTTTGAGTTACTTTTGGAATAATTTATGGGCTAAACTTGGCACAAAATTGTTGTTTTCTACTACTTGTCATCCTCAAACGGATGGACAAACTGAAGTTGTCAATAGAAATTTGGGAACACTTTTGCGTGCTATTCTTAAAAAGAACTTGGATTGACATTTCTCTGGACTTTATTTTGGAGTTGCCTAGGCCTAAGAAGAGGAGGGATTCTATTTTTGTAGTTGTGGATAGATTATCTAAGATGGCACATTTTATAGCTTGTCATGAAACCGATGATGCTTCAAACATTCCGGATTTGTTCTTTAGAGAAGTCGCTAGGTTGCATGGCATGCCTAGCACTATTGTTTCTCGTCGCAATGTTAAATTTTTGAGTTACTTTTGGAATAATTTATGGGCTAAACTTGGCACAAAATTGTTGTTTTCTACTCCTTGTCATCTTCAAACAGATGGACAAACTGAAGTTGTCAATAGAACTTTGGGAACACTTTTGCGTGCTATTCTTAAAAAGAACTTGGATTGACATTTCTATGGACTTTAGTTGGGGTTGCCTAGGCCTAAGAAGAGGAGGGATTCTATTTTTGTAGTTGTGGATAGATTCTCTAAGATGTCACATTTTATAGCTTGTCATGAAACCGATGATGCTTCAAACATTACGGATTTGTTCTTTAGAGAAGTCGCTAGGTTGCATGGCATGCCTAGGACTATTGTTTCTCGTCGCAATGTTAAATTTTTGAGTTACTTTTGGAATAATTTATGGGCTAAACTTGCCACAAAATTGTTGTTTTCTACTCTTTGTCATCCTCAAACAGATGGACAAACTGAAGTTGTCAATATAACTTTGGAAACACTTTTGCGTGCTATTCTTAAAAAGAACTTGGATTTACATTTCTATGGACTTTATTTTGGGGTTGTTGTGGATAGATTCTCTAAGATGGCACATTTTATAGCTTGTCATAAAACCGATGATGCTTCAAACATTGCGGATTTGTTCTTTAGAGAAGTCGCTAGGTTGCATGGCATGCCTAGGACTATTGTTTCTCGTCGCAATGTTAGATTTTTGAGTTACTTTTGGAATAATTTATGGGCTAAACTTGGCACAAAATTGTTGTTTTCTACTACTTGTCATCCTCAAACGGATGGACAAACTGAAGTTGTCAATAGAACTTTGGGAACACTTTTGCGTGCTATTCTTAAAAAGAACTTGGATTGACATTTCTCTGGACTTTATTTTGGAGTTGCCTAGGCCTAAGAAGAGGAGGGATTCTATTTTTGTAGTTGTGGATAGATTCTCAAAGATGGCACATTTTATAGCTTGTCATGAAACCGATGATGCTTCAAACATTCCGGATTTGTTCTTTAGAGAAGTCGCTAGGTTGCATGGCATGCCTAGCACTATTGTTTCTCGTCGCAATGTTAAATTTTTGAGTTACTTTTGGAATAATTTATGGGCTAAACTTGGCACAAAATTGTTGTTTTCTACTCCTTGTCATCTTCAAACAGATGGACAAACTGAAGTTGTCAATAGAACTTTGGGAACACTTTTGCGTGCTATTCTTAAAAAGAACTTGGATTGACATTTCTATGGACTTTAGTTGGGGTTGCCTAGGCCTAAGAAGAGGAGGGATTCTATTTTTGTAGTTGTGGATAGATTCTCTAAGATGTCACATTTTATAGCTTGTCATGAAACCGATGATGCTTCAAACATTACGGATTTGTTCTTTAGAGAAGTCGCTAGGTTGCATGGCATGCCTAGGACTATTGTTTCTCGTCGCAATGTTAAATTTTTGAGTTACTTTTGGAATAATTTATGGGCTAAACTTGCCACAAAATTGTTGTTTTCTACTACTTGTCATTCTCAAACAGATGGACAAACTGAAGTTGTCAATATAACTTTGGAAACACTTTTGCGTGCTATTCTTAAAAAGAACTTGGATTTACATTTCTATGGACTTTATTTTGGGGTTGTTGTGGATAGATTCTCTAAGATGGCACATTTTATAGCTTGTCATAAAACCGATGATGCTTCAAACATTGCGGATTTGTTCTTTAGAGAAGTCGCTAGGTTGCATGGCATGCCTAGGACTATTGTTTCTCGTCGCAATGTTAGATTTTTGAGTTACTTTTGGAATAATTTATGGGCTAAACTTGGCACAAAATTGTTGTTTTCTACTACTTGTCATCCTCAAACGGATGGACAAACTGAAGTTGTCAATAGAACTTTGGGAACACTTTTGCGTGCTATTCTTAAAAAGAACTTGGATTGACATTTCTCTGGACTTTATTTTGGAGTTGCCTAGGCCTAAGAAGAGGAGGGATTCTATTTTTGTAGTTGTGGATAGATTCTCAAAGATGGCACATTTTATAGCTTGTCATGAAACCGATGATGCTTCAAACATTACGGATTTGTTCTTTAGAGAAGTC
>NW_027330889.1:0-11879 GCF_022965805.1 Primulina eburnea
AAGGGGTTTCATAGATTACACCATCGATGCAACCACAACATGACACATAGTATCGATTCATTGACAACTCTCGATAAACCAATAGTTGTCGAATCGGTCGGGATATATGAGTTGAAGGGACCGTACTATACGCTAACCATAATTGAATGGTTCTTGCAGGCACTATCATGTGATACCTAGGGAATCACGTTAGCGATGCTGCTAGGCGTTTAACGTGATTGGTTGGGTACTATCAGACTTGAGTTCTGACGTTCTTCATCAAGGAGTTGATAAGTAAGAATGGAGCAATTGGGGTATGCTCGAATAAGGACATGTTTAGTCCGAATCACATGGAGATGTGAACCCACGGCTAGTTGTATCAATGAACCATTGAGGGCCACACAAGTACTAGCTTTGTAAATCCCGATGAGAAGTAAAATAGTTCAATGTGTTGAACGGCTTATAAATGTGTTTATAAGCGTAAGGAAAAATAGAAGTATGACTTCTATGAGAGAAATATAAATTTTAATTTATGGAAGTGTTCCTAATTAAAATTTGGCCAAGTGAATAATGTATTTGAAAATTGTGATTTTCATAAACATTATTATGGACTAAATTAAATTAATTCAAGTGTTGAATTAATTAAACACTAGTGGGCCTAGTAGAGCCCAAATAATTAAATTAATTCAAGTGTTGGATTAATTAAATAATATTGAGTCTTGTAGAGCTCAATTAAAATAATTATTTAAACTAGTGGGACTTGGTAAATTCAAGTAATGTTTAATTAGTCTCAAATATGTTTGAGATAATTAAATTTAGTCCAGTTTTTAATTTGATTAAAAACTATATTATATGCATGCATGGGAGGTGAAGAGTTGGAGATTACTTTTATAAAATAATGCAGGCATGCACTTTTGCTTTTGCTTTTTCACAACCAAGCATGAATTAACTCATTCTCCTTCCTCCACACTCTTGGCCGAAACTCACTCCATTTTCTCTCAATTCTTCTTCATTGTGTTCTTCAATTGTTGAGAAACAAACACTTCTCTTTGAAAAATCCTCTTTTTTCTAGTGCAAAAAGAGGGGTTTACCTAGTTAGTGGTGGGCCTTAATTTGAAGGAAAGGAGGAGGAGCTTGTAGATCTTCACCTTGAAGAGCTTTGTTGTTTACAACAAAGTTGGAGCCAACATCAATCTTTAAAGTTGATAGGTAAATCTTAACATCCTATGTATGGTGTTTTTGTTTGTAAATATTGCACAATATACATGGTGGCCGAAATTTGCTTGAATTTAAAAATTTTTGACTTCCGTTGCGCTTCCGGCCACCGTAACCGGTCCGCTTTCAAGTGGTATCCGAGCAAGGTTACGGTTTTTGTGTAATATTTACGTAATATTATGTTGAGATCGATTTCTAACCGCTTGAGAAATTTTTGCAAAAAATCAAGGCCGAAATTTTGAAACAAAAAAAAAAATTTTCGGGCAGCGGCTGCCCGAGGGGCTGCCCGAAATTTCGGGCAGCAGGGGCAGCCCGGGCTGCCCGAAATTCTGTTTTTAAATAAATAAAAAAAAAAATTTTTTTTTGTTGCCGGAGCTCCGGCGACGGCGATGACGCTAGGGTTTCCAAAAGTGTTTTGGACAATCTTAGTGTCATGGGCCTTGAGATGTTGGGCCATTGGATGGACAACATATTTGTGAAATTTAAATGGGCCAAAGTATTTTTGGTGAAAATGGTTTTGGGCCCTTAAGTTTAAATTTACAATTGTTGCATATTTTCTCATAAAATAAATAATTGAAGTGGACTTTAATTATTTATAGTAAATTGTGATTTACAAGAAATTCGATTATAAATAAATTAATTTGAAAGTAGACAAAGGTGTTTGTATACTTTGTTAATTTAATTTATAATTGTGGCGGTTAGTGATTGGATCAAGATATATAATATTGGATCAATTAATTATAGTGATAATTAATTGATGGTGTATGATATGTGATATTATGCATGAAGGATGATCAAAAGCCCAAGCCCAATTTGCTAGGTGTATGCTAGGATATTTGTGTTGTATGATTGTAATAATTATCAATTTAAAGTGGGCTTGGTTTATGGCCCGTTCCCACCCCATGAGATGTATCCCTATGTGCCATGGATATTTAATTGTAAATATTAGAATAGTGGAAGATCAAGATTGGAAGATGGTGGCCTTGGTGATTATGAAGATCGAAGACATGTAATATTGGATGCTAATGTAATAATTTAGTTGCATTGCATCCCGTGCATTTACCCTAGGATTGGACCTAGGCCCGTGTTTGGCTCACACGGGCCATTAGTTTTGGGGCGATTGATCATCCTTGTATTGTTTTCTATTTATATATGCATGATATGTTATAAATAATGAGTATGTGCGTTATTATTATTATAATAACAAAGTTGCATGAATCCGGCAAACATACGATCAAACATGGCGAGCTTTTAAAATAAAATTAATGATGAGACCTTTCAAAATTAAAAACCCTCATTTTGAATAAGATTCAAAATTAATATCAAGCCCGAAAAGGGGAATTATAAATTTGTTTATAATTTCCTTGTCTTCCATCGACAATGGGTGCATGATGAACGCTACCCGTACTCGGGGCTCGGCTCATATTATTGGGGGGCCCTGGGTGCCGGAAAGCTGTGACATCCATTGACATAGTGATGTGAACTACGTGGAACTCCCATGATTTCGGCTCATATTATTGAGGGAACTCATGGCGACCGTCCATTAAGGTTCAATATCGATGGGTTAGGCTTGACACGTAAAGATGAACGACGTCATATTATTGGGTCCTAATCAAACGTGAGACAAAAGTTTACGTAGAGGGTTGCATGGCGATGCAATTGGAAACTACCTTTTAGGAATTGTGATTGGCCGATATTATTCGGGATCACAATTCGCTAATTGGACCTTACGTACCTACTGAGGAAAGAGTTTCCCGTTTTCACTAGAGGGTAGTGAAAGATGTCAAAACAGTGGGAGCAAATATTTATGAAGTAAAAGTCCAAACTTCATATCTTACTAAATATTTAAAATAGTCATCAACATTTATCTGTTTTTACTTTTCAGTACAAATCGACAATGTCTTCGATGCGCAATTCGATATCTGTAATACTCGACAAACACATATTAACTGGACCTAATTACCTCACTTGGCTAAGAAATTTGAAAATAGTCTTGAATTCGGAAAGGGTAACATATACACTGACTCAGTCGCCCCCTGTTGAGGCTCCGACTGACTGCACTCCTGAGGAATTGCAGGCTTACAAGGAATGGTGTGACCATGACTTGATACCAGGTGTTATATGCTGACTTCTATGAACGATGAGCTACAGAGGCGTTTTGAGGGTGCAAAGAGTGCTGCTGACATTCATTTGCACCTCAAGAGCTCTTTGGAGAGCAAACGCGTCCTCTAGGCATGCTACCGTCAAGGAGCTGATCACTTTGCGCATGCGAGATGGGCCTCGGTCCATGAGCATGGCCTAAAGGTGATCGGGCTCGTGGACAAGCTCGTTGGCATGGATCTGATCTTGCCTTCGGAGTTGACCACCGACGTGTTGCTGTTATCGCTGCCTAGCTCATTTGATCCTTTTGTGGTGAACTTCAACATGAACAAGATGGAACCGACCCTTGAGGAGTTGGTAAACATGCTTGTTACGTTTGAATCCACCATCAAGAAAGAGAAGTTGGTTCTTTATGTGGGTTCTTCATCTGGTACGAAGATTGATCCACATGGGAAGGGAAAGAAGAGTTCTTTCCAACGTCCCAAGAAGAACGTGCCCTTGTTGAGGCAATCTCCGAATCCCGTTGAGGCAGCCAGACCAGTTAAGGCTGACAAGACTATGATGTATGTCATCACTGCAAGAAGCCTGGACATTGGAGGCGTAATTGCAAAGAATATCTTGCCCAGAAGTTCTGGAAACGGTATGTTCTAAATTAAGTAAACATTTCAATTAACTCTACTTCTTGGGTATTAGATACCGGTGACTCACATCTCTGTAATGGGTTACAGGTGATGGGAAGAAGTAGGAAGCTTAAGGAAGGTGTGACCTTCTTGAGGATGGGCAATGGAGCAAGAGTTGCTGCCAAGGCTATTGAAGATGTTTACTTATTGTTGAACAATGATTTTAAGTTAATTTTAAGAGATGTTTTGTTTGTACCTAATTTGTTAAAAACATTGTTTCCATTTCTAGTGATAAAAATGGATATTCTTGTTTATTTGCAAAGGTGTTTGCAACATTTACAGAATGAATGTTTAATTGGTACTTGAACTTGAAAACGATCTCTATAACTTAAAATTGAAAGATATTCACTAAATGTCCATTCAAAGGCAGACACCATATGAGATATGGATGGGTAAGCCTCCCAAATATTCTTATCTTAGAATATGGGGAGCCCTGCTTATGTGAAGCAGGTAGTGGGAGATAAATTGGATTGATCCATTTTATGTTACTTTTGGGATATCCAAGGAATTAAGTTGGATATCATTTCTATCATCCCCAAGAAACAAAGGTGTTTGTTTCTAGGAATGCAACCTTTTTGGAAAAGGATTTTCTATTGGATAGAAAAAAGGGAGATGATAGAACTCGAAGAGGTTCGAGAGAAACCCACAATTATAGAACCCACACCCGATGAGCCAAGAGAGGAGATACAAGCTCCTAGCAGATACGAGAAAGTCTCGAGACCACCTATGAGGTATGGTCAGCTTCTTGAAGAGGCCATGATGAGCCTAACCATGGATGTGATCCAAGGACCTTCAAGGAAGCGTTATCTGATGCCGATTCATCCAAGTGGCTTGAAGCAATGGAATCTGAGTTGAATTCCATGCATTCGAACCAAGTGTAGGATCTTGTGGATCCACCTGAGGGAACTGTTCCCACAGGGACTTGGGGCGGATGGGAAGGTATTGACCTTCAAGGCGCGATTGGTGGCAAAAGGATGTACTCAAAGACAAGGAGTTGACTTTGAGGAAACCTTTTCCCAGTCGCAATGTTCAAGTCCATAAGGATTTTGATAGCCATAGTTGCATGGTATGACTATGAGATATGGCAGATGGATGTTAAGACAGTCTTTCTGTAGTGACCCGTTCCAGAATCACCTACTAATCAAGAACTAAGCATGCAATTAACTTAATTAATAATAATCAGAGATAACAGCGGAAATATGGCCAACGACAATAGTTATACAACCCAATCGAAATCAGAACAACTCACAAATATTCGGTACAACCATATCGAATAGAATAGTACTGAAACCTAAACCAACCAGCTACTCACTGTCCTCCTCCTACTCTTCCTGAGCCATCCAACCTGAGGCCTGCCCCGTGGGAATGGGGTGTCCAAGATAAACAAAACCGAGGACGTGAGCGATAAGAACGCCCAGTACAAAAGCATGAGTATACAAGCCTATATGAAATGCACATGCTATGATATGATACCAGGGTAGTCAAGAAACAGGAGTAACAAAGGATCTCAAAATGCTCAGTCTAGAGGCGCCAAGTGGATAGTGCCGCGCGGTACTCCTCTGGGTCACTGCATCCACTACAAGAACAGACGTGGACCTAAAATGTCCCGGATCACCGAAGCCCTCCGGACCCGTCGGCCACTGTGTACTCTCGGTGTCCATGCGTCCACAAGACAAGACAGGGCTGAGCGGCCCCACAAGATATAGCTTATCTCGAAAGAGATACAGCTCAACAGTAAAGGCTATCTCGAAGGAGATACGGCTCAACATGAAATGCAACATGCATCATAAAACGTGACATAATAGCATGCATATATGACATATATCAATGCACCACATAATCATGCAACACATATAAGGATGTATACTCGACCAGGATATCTCGGATAGTACTTTCGTACCTCTATCACAGCAAGCCTAGCCTTACGCAACACCGCTAATCAGGTCTAGAACAAGCCTACGCATCAAAAGCATACCCAATGAACAATACTACCATGCTCAACTAGCAAAACCAGTACTACCAAAGGTTTAGGGTTTACCTTCGTCCGTCGACAGCCCTTTGATGTCGATTACCTCGTAACTCAGGCGTCGCTACACTACCAATCCTGGCAGCTCTTGGCTATCGCTCGACCGACAACTAACCCTAGAAACCTTCCAAACCTCTCAAATATGAGACACAACTCAAGAATTTGTAATGCAAAATGAGGAAATCCGAGCACTATTTATAGGCTATGTTCGGATCCACCGAACCCACTTCGGAACGTCCGAACTCCTACGTGTCCATCAGCTCTTGACACCTCATGATCGGATCCACCGAACCTACACTTCGGATCATCCGAACTTGCATGTAAACTGACGTGTCGATCAACTCTTGACACCTCATGATCGGATCCACCGAACCCACTTCGGATCGTCCGAACTTGTGAAGGCCCGAAAATCCTTGCTTTGAAAATTTGCGGAAAATTAAAAATTTTCTTTTTTAAATAATTAAAATGCCTCATTCTTAATTTTTTTCTGATAAACAAAGTCAAAGTTTAAAATATCGCAGCGGAAGAAACTAAAGTTGCCAAACATCACAATTTAAAATTATCCAACGACTGATAAAAGTATTGTTTGAGAAATAAAATAGCAACTGCTGCACTGAGGTCCTCGGGTGCCACTACTGCCGACCCAAGCTGGCTCACTGGTCTCCGCCCTCGGCCCTAGCCTCATCAACACCTACAACAATCAAGTCTAGTGAGCCTAAAGACTCAGCATGCATATATCGCAGGTAACGAGTAAAAATCTGAAGTAAAATGTTCATGGGATAAAATATCATGTCATGAGGCATGCTAAAAATAATCTGAACTGAGCAATTAAATTACGTGCATAGCTGAACTGAAAATCACATTAAAAATATTTGCTCCTTGGAGCCTGTACTGAAATCACTGGTAAAATTTTCTGTTGAGATCATGTTTTACGCCTGTGGCCACTGCACTAAGCTGAACTGATCGGTAATTGACTACCGGGGAGCCTGGAACTGAGCTGGCGGTCACTGAAGACCCGATGGTACCAACCTGAACTGAGCGGTCACTGAAGACCCGATGGTACCAACCTGAACTGAGCGGTCACTGGCGACCGTAAAAATAATGCTCCCACATAGTGAATGAACCACAAGCCATATCGCATAAATCTCAAAAATAATCATTTTCTATTTAATGCACGTAATATAATTAAATCGCATACTGAAATATCTTGTATTAAAATCATGTACTTGCAATATTTAAAAATATCTATATGGCTTGATTGAAGAGTGAAAGAAGATATAAACATGCCTTGGTTTGTTTTGACTGAGAACAAACAAAAATAACGACGCGGCGCGGCGGAGACGGAGTGCTCTTCACTTCCTCACTTAATTCCTTTAAATTAAGCATGCACCATAATTATTAAAATAGCATAAAAATCGTAAACGTGATGCATGAACATTTAAAAATATTAAGATTCGTGCTCAGGGTGCTGCTAGGACTAAAATCTCACCCCAGGTGCAAAATTACCATTTCTTCCCTGAAAACCCGAAAATTACCATTTCTTCTACGACTTCTACCATAACTTAAAAATACTAAAAAGCTCCTAATACTATAATATTAGACCCAAAACTCTCGGCCACTATTCTAGAATAAGAACAAAGCTCTCGGCCCTTCCCATCATTAATATTATATCACAACACATGGCACCCATTTCTTAACCAATCGGTCCCCTCCTAAATCCCCACCTGTCCAACCTTTTAATCTCATTTTCAAGGCTCTAAGGGACCTTCTAAACCAAGCTAAACCAACGCATTTGCTGCTGCACAAAACCATTACAGAAAAATATCAAGTCTCGCGCGCCTACACAACTCGATCGAGCTACTCTCCCCATGATCGAGCTCCTTCCTCCACCACACACCCATGGCTCCCTCCTAGCATCTTACTAGACCCTACTGGACCGACATGAATCACGGTTACAGCCCTAAGCAGCCTAGACTCTACCAACAGCCGCAAATTTCCAAGGAAGCACTACCCGCGGCGGTTTTCTACGATACCCGATCGGTTGGCTTTGTGGGCAGTTCCAGCAACGTTTGAGTCGTCCTAAGCCATGTCTCAGACCCACCAGGGTCTGGTCTAAGGCTCGGCGAAGTCCTTGAGTTGCTGGCCGACCCTTGCACGCTCAAACCCAAATAAACGAGCCATCCTAAAGGAAACTCCTCTCGTCTTTCCTTGCAGCGTCCAGTAACCCCTCTAAACCTCAAGACAGCATCTTGACATCACCAGCAGTCCCTAAACAATCCAGGGTCGCAGCCCTTTGCACCAAGATCCGAAAACGTGAGCAGTAAATGTGGAAATGCATGAAACAAAACAAAACCGACACATCCTCATGTGCAGCTACTGGATCGAAAGTTTCTACATGTTACAACACACATTAAACATAAATATGGCGTGAATGATGCAGAAAAAGAGTAAAAGCGTGCCTTAAGATGATTGGAGAACAAGGATGATGAGAGGAACCCGTATGAAGTTTTCTTTTAAGAACAAGTGGAAACGCCGAGGCTTGCTTGATGGAGTTTTTCTGAAAAACCGAGAGGGTGCTGAAAGAGAGAAGGAGTGTCGGCTGGTAATGATGTAGGTTTAGGTTAAAGAATAGTTTAGACTTTAGGCAATATTTAAATAGCTAACAACCAACTAATGGGCCTAATGTTGATAATTAAAAGTTTTAAAAGGATTTTAAACCCAACAAGCTTAAACATAGGCCCATTAAGTCCAAACGCGCTTTCGAAAAATATTTCGAGTTGAAAAGATTTTGAAAATATTAGCCGAACCATTAAAAAGTCCTCCGATTCGATAAAATTTACGTACCGTTAAAAATAAAGTCTCGCGGGTAAAAATACCCCAAAAATTCTCCTTTTTGTAAAATACAGTTAAAAATGCTTTAACTTAATTTATAAAAACAAATCATGAAATAAAATAATTTTCTGAAAATTCTCCGGCCTCTGATCCTCGCTCGAACGTGAAATGCAACTTAAAATTCTAATGCACGAACTTTTAAAATTTCGTGAAGCAAATCCTATCATGCATGAATTATGCATAAAATAATTAAACATGACTTTATTAATTTATCTCAATACTCCATCTCCAGTCCGGCCTCACTTATTTAACTGAAAAGGTAGCAACTAAACTACTGCATGAAATAAATAAATTTAAAGAAAAGGATTTAAATACTCATGAAATAAAATCATTTTAATTTTAAATACTAGAATTATGCATGACTTATACGTATTCTGATTTACGGGTTCTACAATCCTTCCCCCCTTAAAAGAAATTTCGTCCTCGAAATTCGCTTATCCTTGATAAACAAAAAGTTTAGACTCTTGATTCTAGAATCTTAATAATCCACGCTTCCGATGCGCTACTCTGATAAGATAAATATTAAGATGTCCTTACGTCTCCTCAATCCTAAATAAATTTGTCTATCGAAATCCTTGTTTGTCAATCGCAACTTAAAACAACTTATGGTGACTTAGTTCTATTCGATGATAGCCCCGAATTTTGACTTATCCCGCAATCCCTCATACTAGAGATGGATGTCCAAATTTAACACACTTTACTTTCCTTATAATATACCCAAGATGTTCATTGACGTATTATACTCCAATATTGAAATCTTAACAACATCATTTCTTAACTTTATTGAACTCAAGATACGTTAAAGCTTTAAGTCCAAGTATTGGCATTCATGCAGTTCGACTTAGGAGATCTTAGCACCAGAATTTTTTTATCGACTTCTGTCCTGGGGTAAAACACTTAAAAGTTAAACCTTATCTCAATCTCATAATAATATTAGACTAAGACACTTGAATCGAGTCTTTATCTTACGGCACTAAACTTACGTAACTTATTATTTACAAGTGCATCCCGGATGTAAAATTGTTGTAAATCTTAAACCTCGAATAAAGTTAATCCATAAAACTCGATTATACAACATCGACCTTCTACCTGCATAACAACATTTCTAGCATCAAATACCTGCTCAAACTATTCTCTTCCCAATTACAATATAGTTGAGGCCTAGAACTCTGGACTTCCTCATTGGAACAAGTGTCTCATTCTTATGTGTCCTTAATGCTTACTTAATTCTAGCATATAAACTTAATAAGTTAGCCCATTTTTAGAATTAGACCAACTTTAATAAAACAATTTCACTTATAACCCATAGAATTCTAGAATCCCCATATCAAGATTTTATATTTCTTACTTGGTAGAAATCTTAATATTCATCAATTAATAACTTATATTGAACACAACTAATTCCCTTTTGTTTTTATTTCACCCAAAATTTCCGTATGAACAATTATCCCATAAATTTGAAATTCAGACTTACCTAATCCAAATAGCTTTGAAAAAATACTTCCAATACACATATCCGTTTAGTCCCAAGTTTGTTAATGACTTCCAAAATTTCTCAAGACAATGTGTCTACTCACCTCTTATGTGCGTCTACCAATTAAACTAACCATCATCGTACCCAACTTTCCTAAAAATTTTAAATTCTCACAAGGTATAATCTTAACTGTTACGATCATGACTAAAACTTGTGACACATCAAACTTATGTTCCCAAACCTTTACTAACTCAATGTTTATCCTTATAACTTAAGAAACCGATCAACTTTACCTTAAATCGTCATCACTTTAAATTCTTAATTTGCCCCAACATTATTTCACTAACGCTTAAATTTTCACGCCTAAGATTGATTCATCCTACAATGTTCTTGGTTATCATTCATTATTACGTTATAACTCAAATATCTAAATATTCTATATATCATTCGAGCCTAAATAACCGAAAATTCCTATCATTTAAACCGTTCAATTCTCAATTACTACTAAATAAGTTCTCAATTTCTTAAAATTGTAAAATTAATTCTTACTTTCCTCGAATGTCGTCAAATTTTTTCCTAAATCTCGAAAATTTCCACAATTACCCATGAGTCATCAGTATTCGCAATTTCATTTTATAGATTTCCCGTATCATAAGGTTCAATAGTCTTAAGTTTATTAAACCCAAAATTAATTCCCACAACACGTCTTACATTTCTATGAAATACTTAAAATCCCAAGTGTTCCTCAAAAGTTCGCAATTACATCCTTAAAATTTTGAAACTTGCAATCTGGCTCTTACAATTCTCCAATTTACATTTTGGCCCTATAACTCTTCGAAATTTGCATTATTGTCCCCATAAAATTTTCCATCTTTCCCTCATTAAATTTTTAAATTCTCGAACTCAAAATTAAATCCCAAAATTTGGTAAATTCAAAAATAGTCCCTTATAATTTTATTTTTGAACTTAGGTCCTCAAATAATTGGTTATTACAATTAGGTCCTTAAAATTCTCAATTCCTACAATTCAATCCTTAAATCCAACTATGTAGAGCATGCATCCTAAATAAATTCTCATAATTAATCTTACATTTCCATAGATACTTAAAATCCTCAAATTGTACATTTATAATCCTACAGATTGTCGTAGTTTTCGAATCGCTATTGCTTATAAGAAATCCTCAAAAATTTACTCGACTAGCAACCAAGAACCATCAATAATTTCTTACAAATTCTACAAGTCCCGAAAACATTCATAATTTTTAAGTTTAACTTATGGCCCATAAGTAGAACATCAGTACTACTAACCCAAAAATTAATATAGTCAAATAATTTACGACCTCTCCTAATGCCCAATAGCGAAATTCTTATTTATGTCCGGTGGGGGTGGAGGTGCATTTCCCTCCTGCCTCTGATGTTCACCGTCCTCCTGGCGAGGCTCATCATCTCTCACGCGCTCAAGAATGCGTCTAGGAGGCATACCGTTCCATACATAACCCAAACGTAACCAACAT
>NW_027330890.1:0-3855 GCF_022965805.1 Primulina eburnea
TATTTACCAAACCATGTTCAATCACTATACCATGAATTCAGTAAAAAAAAAATTACTTTAAACTTATTACACCGGACTACTTGTACATACCATAAAAATCCGAAAAATGAAACATGTCAAAATTTTTAAACTTGTGTTTAACTCCTCCAACATAAATTACTTTGAATATGTACCTTTCATATTAATTTTAAACTTACCTCTATACCATACATAGAACTTGATCGGCAAATCCATATAACAAAGATAAATAGAACAATAAACAATACCGGATTTGTGAACAACACCAAAGCTTTGCGGAAGCGGCCACGATAATTTGGGGATTAGGGTCTCTGCAACAAAGTGAGAACGATGATGAGAAAATCGTTGGCTTTTCAAGTGGTATTTACTTGTGTTTAGCAACCAGTATTTGAGAGGATTTCGTGGGATTGGAATTGGATTTGGAAATTCAAGTATTTGAAATTCCTTTTGGGGTTTGGTTTAAAATTTAAAAATGGTATTTACAAATTCATTTCTTGTTGGAGAAAAAAAGATTCGAATTTGGAATTTTAAAATTTTACTAAACTACTCTTAGAAATCATATAAACATAAGTAATTAAAAAAGTTTAGATATTAATAATTCTTCTCTATTATTTGTATTTGTAAATTCAAAAATTAATTATTATTTATTAATCATAGTGCACATAAAATAATAATTAAAAAATCATCAAACAACTTCAAACTTAACATGAATTAATTATTAAACGTAAAAAGAGGCTTTGATAATTACTATAATTTTTATTATATTAATCAGTAAATAACACAAGAAACTTATAAAAGTTAAACGAAATCTTTCAACTTCGAAAAAAAGTTAAAAGGAAAAAAAGTCTAACCATTTAGAAACTTTTGGTGGAGAATGATGTGTTGGATAAAAAAGTAATTTATGTTTTTAAAAATCCAAATCCCACCAAATCTTATCAAATTTGATGGGATTTGGATATACTTGTTTGAAATCCTAAGTAAATCCGAATCTTTTTTTTTTAACATCTTGCCAAACAGTAAAAATAGGATTTTGAAATCCAAATCCCATGAAATCCTCTCAAATACTAGTCGCCAAACACACTGAGTAAAAGACACATATTCATTACACAAATGAAATAATTAAAATATCCAAACTAAAATCAGATGAGACACATGGGCTAATTTTTTAAATAATGAGAGAGTTATTAGCCTATTAATATCATATAGGAGAACATCATAAAAGTACATAACAAAACTGTTTTTCTTATATCATATGTTATATTAAATATTTTGAATATTAGATTATAATCCACATTCAACCAAATGGAACTTGGAAGGGAAATTATTATATTCCCTCTAAAGTCACTGTCACTGCTTGTATTGAATGCTACTTTGGTATTCATATATGTTTGACAGACCCCATTTTCCGTGTCTCATATTCAAAACTTCAGACAAAATAAGAGAAGTTTCCATTTTCGATTAATAATCAAAACCTAGCTGCATATGTAATCTCTAAATTTGCTGATGTTAGCTGTGTTTAAAATCTTCCACATTCATACAGAGGGGGTGAGAATTCTTGGTGGGATTTTTAGCATTTGTGTATAGTCTATCATATGGTCCTCTGAAAGCAATAGTCTTCTTGCCTGTACCATTTGGATTTTGCGATATTACACCAGGGAAAAGATTCTGCGAGTGAAATTATCGCTCTCTCTTTATTGGGTTATTGGTGTTCTGTCGCTAAAACGTTAAATTTGTAGTGGATATCCTTCACTCGTTGTGGGACTCTGTGTTTAATGGTCTGGGTTTTGCTCGTTTTTGTGTTTAATGATTGGGGTTCAAGTCCATGATTCTTGGGGGAAGACTGTGATTTGGGCAGCTGGGATTTGAATATAGATTTGTGGGTTCAGTCGAGAACTGATTCTGGGTGTAAAGATTGAATCTTTTGAAAGAAATCGTTGATTCGTGCATGATTCCAGGTGATCTTGTTTCAGTACATTGTGAAATTTTGTAGGAATATGATTTGGGATTTGGCTGTGAAATGATTGAATTGGTCAAATTATGTCGATGAGATGTTCCTTTACATCTCCATCTCCAAATTCTCCCCATTGTTGATGCTCCCTTGAATCCTCCACCATTTCAGCCACCTATTTCTCGGAATTCTAGTAGTGCATCACCGCCTCAGATCGTTTCACCTCCACCGCCTGCGGCCTCTCCAGCACCGGCCACCGACGTAAGCCCACCAGAGCCATCCTTGCCACCGCCTCCTCCCATGTCTTCTCCACCGCCGGCGTCATCTCCTCCTCCGCCTCCTACACCATCTTCTACCCCACCATCTCAGCCATCTACTCCACCTCCAACAGCGTCTCCACCGCCTAATCCCCCGGCCTCCTCGCCACCTCCTCCTACTCCTCCTATTTCACCTCCTCCTCCGTCCACTAATCCACCACCAGCCCCTGAAAGTCCACCTCCACCAGTAACACCTGAACCGCCAAGCAGGTCCCCCCTCCTCCTGCTGCTACCCCACCAGAAACCTCACCCCCACCGCCCCAGCCACCTGATAATTCGCCGCCGCCACCGTCTCCTATACCCCCGGGAGATTCACCTCCACCACCTGTCGTGGCTGTACCACCCCAAAGTTCACCTCCACCCCCATCTCGTAGACCTACTCCAACTTCACCTCCACCACCACCGAACTCTGTGCCACCAGGTCCACCTCGTTCTCCGCCCGCACCTCGACCGTCTTTAAATTCTCCTCCTGGAATATCTCCACCACCTGTAATAGGATCACCAGCACCACCACCTCCCCAGGCTTTGTCACCACCATCCTCGTCACCTCCTTCGACTCCCCTGGTTCCATCAGGTAATACAAATACCAGTAACTCCAGTGGCAATTCATCGAATGGTTCACCTTCCCCTGGAGGTGGTGGTATAGGCACTGGAGGAACGGTGACAATTGTTTTGGTAGTTGGTTTTCTACTGCTCGGAATCTTTGGAGCTGCTGCATGCTGTGTGGGAAGCGAAAGAAAAAGAATATTGGACAAAACGGTGGTCACATTTACCAACTTCAGTGGAACCTTCTACAGAATCAGGTTCTGTCTTTAGCGTGTGCTAATGAAGTTTTCAACAGTGACGTGTACTTTTTTTAAATGTTGCGAATGATTAAAGAAGTGCTTTAATTTGTGACCAGGTTCTGGTATGGTGAAGGTGCAAATAGCAGGATCCAGTTATGGAAGCGGCTCTGGCAATGGCATCTCTCATTCTCCCCACGAGCCCGGTGGGTTGGGGAATTCAAGGTCATGGTTCAGCTACAATGAGTTAGTTGAGGCCACTAATGGATTTCCCCCTCAGAATCTCTTAGGTGAAGGTGGATTTGGTTCGGTGTACAAAGGAACACTTGCAGATGGTCGAGAAATAGCAGTTAAGCAGTTGAAGATTGGTGGAGGGCAGGGGGAGCGAGAATTCAGATCAGAAGTCGAGATAATAAGTCGTATACACCATCGACATTTGGTTTCACTTGTAGGTTATTGCATCGCCGAGAATAGAAGGCTGCTCGTGTATGAATATGTCCCAAATAATACTCTCTACTTCCATCTTCATGGTAAGTTTTATTGCTTAGTGTTGGAGTAAGGTGATGTTGGCCAAAAGTGTACTGATGTTTTGTTTCTCCTATTAGGTCAAGGTAGGCCAGTTTTGGATTGGATTACACGAGTGAAGATCGCCATTGGTTCAGCTCGTGGCATTGCCTACCTTCATGAAGACTGTAAGCTATTTATCCTCGTTTCCTGATACATCATAAATCTATCAGAATTTGCCTCCACGTTTAATTTGATTTGACTGGCTTTGTTGTGATAATAAATA